>NW_010178967.1:0-7980 GCF_000695765.1 Mesitornis unicolor
GCACTGAGCCCTGGGGAACACCACTTGTGAACACCACCACTGGCCTCCAGTCACAAGTCACATTTTGCTGCATAAGCAGCCCTGAGCAAACGTGCCAACCAGAGAACCCCGTCCCTGCACACCTATGATCAGTCCTACTTGGCCACAGCTCTAAGGAGAAGGCAGGGGCTGGGGCCAGGCACCCGGCCCTCTGGAACACAGCATCTCCTCATCACTCACAGACTCGCTGGGTTTAGACAGAAAATATCAGGTGAATGGTGAACATGGTATAAATTGTGTACTTGACACACTGGAGGTCTTCACACGAGTTACATGGAGATGCCCGTGAACCCCACGTAGAACCAAACATGATATAACCATCAGATCCACCCAGGCGCTCTAGTAATTGCATTTCCGCATCACCTAAAAAAGCCTCACACGTGCACCAAGACTCCACTGCACAATACAGGAAACAAATCCATATAAAAAACAAAACGCTGCACAGGAACATACAGATTTATAGGAACGTACACACTCACACACATGTGCTCACTTGTTTACACACTGCACACACCCCCGCAAGGCATACCCAGACGCGTACGTACACACGTATCTGCACGCACATACAGACTATTTATACACACACAAACCACACAAACGCTCTACACACCCTGCTCGGTGACAGCTCAGATTTTCAGTAATATCATAATATTATTTTTTAGATCAGTTAAGGTATAAAATGTGCGCTCTCTCCGTCTTTAATATTAATAAGTCTTGTAACTAGCAGTTTCTCGTAGCTCCGAATTCTTGAGCACAACTAGAAAGGGCACTTATCCTGAAAAATCTAATAAATTTACAGTTTTATATACTTCCTTCAATTGTAAAAGTCTTGTTCAATAAACTTTAAAATGCCACTATAGAGCAATAACACAGACAGTATAAACCCAGCCCTGGGAAAGCTGTGCAACCAGAAATTGTTCCCCTTTCTGCTACAGCAATAAAGTTTTATATGTTTGAACTGACTGTAAAAAGGTTTGAATGTTGGCAACTGGGGAATAATCTGTCTTCTTTATAGTTATTATCATATTTCCCACAAGACCCTTTGGTCTGTGTCAATCCTTCTCGTATATGACACCTTTGTACTGTCAGCGAAAGCAAGAATACTTAACTTTTTGCGTGCGCGCGCGGCTGTGACTGGAGCTCCTCTGCTCTGCTTTCCTTCAGACTACAGCGCTTGGGAATAAATTACCTGTGACGTGCTGTGATGGAAGCCTTTTACCAAATCGAGCTGATCTGGAGCACAAAGTTCCAATGGAAAAAACCCCAAGCAAAAACCCCAAACCAAAACCAAAGCGGGATTCGTGGACCAGTTCTGAAGGTGCCAGGGGCAAGCACAGCTGCCACCGAACGGGGATGCTGCCATCCCTGCGGCTCCCCAGGACACCACGGCTTTACCCCTGGCAAAGGCAGATCCCCCATCAGTGGCATCTCCCCGTTGTTCTTTCATAAAAAAGAGATTTTGGCTTGAGATGGGCCCCTCCTGTCTCTCCACAACCATCTGAAGGTGAGGGCAGGTCAAGCACCAGCACCCCCAGGTTCAGCGGCTGGAGCCAGAGCACCCGGACGCCTCCTGGACAGAAACATTTTGGGGATCCTCACTGAATCCCAAAGAAATCTAACCCAGACCCCAAAGAAGCAGCAGGTATGATATAATACAATGAAATTCCTCAACCCATCCATTTCGCAGACGGATGATGCTTTAATGGGTTGCAATTTTTAACCAGCTGGGAGCTCACAAACCAAGACGAGCATGAATTTTGCCTTGAGACCCACATCAGGGTTGGACCCCGGCATCATCCATGCAGGGCTGGTTGCTGGAAGCATCGCAGTGGCTGTGGGGTGCAAGGACGCAGGGGTACCCACCTCTCAGCCTTCACCACCACCACACGATCCCTGACTGTGGGCCATCTTTCAGGTGGCAAAGATGAGGCTCAATCAGAGATTGAGATGTCAGAAGAAGTGATGTTAAAGCACGTTTGGAAAATGAAAAATAAGGAGTCACCAGCACCAGATAATACCTGCCTAAGAGTTCTGCAGGGACTTAGAAATAAAATGATTGCATATTTTCATTAGCAGCTCAATCTCTCATTACACTAGAGGACACAAAGTGTCATACCCTATTTTTAAAAAATGGAGTGAGATGAGCCACCGATTCACCGACCTGTGAGTCTCACTTCAGTACTGGCTAAGATGATAAATAGATGGGATAAAGCCTTGAGATGGACACGATACCACCAAGATTAACTAGCAGTGCTCACGAGGAAGAAGAAAAGGTACCTCACTAATCTGTTACAATTGCTGCGCTCCCAGCAACAGAAGGCACCAAGCACAGTCGGTGCAGTTTGGAGTCCCTCAAAGTTTCCTCAGCTGACAAATTTAACTCTTCTCCCGGAAAAAGCAAGGACTAAAACGTTGGTTAAGAGGTGGAAGACAGTAGAAATAAATGGGTTTTTGAACAAGGCCATGAGCATAGCAAATCTTCCCACTGCCGCTTAATACATTTATTGCCAGAAGAAAATGAGCAGCAGTGGGTTTGAGAACATGAGCAACAGGGGTTAGCAAGGACTCACAAAGGCTGAGATATTCCTCCAAGGACATGTGAACGAAGCTCCATGAGCTGGAGATAAGATGGTGGGTAAAAGTCAGTGAGGGTAAAATGCACAGGGAAGTAATTTAATTACTCACACACACTGCCTGCAACAAACTCCACGGCGGCCAGGCCGGACGCCCAGCGAAGCGTGAAGGGAAGGGGCGGTGAGAGCTGCCAGGGCTGCACCATGCCCCACGTCCTGGCTGCCCCTCGCCCCGAGGCTTCTCACCCCCTGCAAGCCCATCATCCTTGTAAGAAAGATGGAGACAGACTTCTTAGCAGGGCCTGCAGTGCTAGGACAAAGGGTAACGGTTTTAATCTAAATAAAGGTAGATTTAGATTCGATAGAAGGATTCCTTACAATGAGGGTTGTGAGATACTGGAAGGGGTTGCCCTGAGAAGCTGTGAGGATGCCTCACCACTGGAAGCACGCAAGGTCGGGTTGGATGGGACTTTGAGCCACCTGCTCTAGCGAAAGGTGTCCCAGCCCATGGCTTTGAAGGTCCCTTCCAACACCAATCAGTCTGTGCTTTTGTGGTACCACAGGCAGGAGGTAAAGCTGCCCATGCAGCCTCCTCACAGGGGAGCTACGGAGAGACTTTGTAGGGAGGAGAGACAGAAACCAGCACCAAACACTCATTGGCCTTCAAAATATT
Organism: Mesitornis unicolor; assembly: GCF_000695765.1. Classification (NCBI taxonomy): domain Eukaryota; kingdom Metazoa; phylum Chordata; class Aves; order Mesitornithiformes; family Mesitornithidae; genus Mesitornis; species Mesitornis unicolor. The sequence continues at coordinate 3,286 of NW_010178967.1, forward strand.
ACTTTAGTTACATGGATGACTGCGAAAGCCACAGACATGAACCAGAAGAAGGCCAGAGACGCATCCAGCCTGTCCTCTCCAGGCACAGACCACAGACCAGAGGGTCACCAACCACCACAGCTTCTCTCCACCCAACTTGTCCCTTCCGACACAAGAAATGACATTTGAAACACAAACCGACCACCACAACCATGAGGTTTCAGTTTTGGACCACCTCTAAGCACTTCAAACAACCAGCCACAAATGAAGGCTAAGGTTCCCAACACCTCTGCCACTGACGAAAGAGAAAGGGCAAGTTGAGAGCCACCTCTTCTCCTGCCCTGCTCCTCACCTCGCTGGTCGAGCCCCCAAGTCTCAGCCCCCACCCTCAGCAGGACCCCAAACCCCGAGCACCCCCAGCAAGCCATCGGGCTGCTGCTTGCCAACGGCTGCATCTCTTCGCACCTCCCAAGCAGCACAAACCCCTTTGCTAACGAACGATGAATAAACCTCTTGGTGCTCACCATGAAGATGCTCCATCCTGGGCTTGCGGCAAGCCCAGCAAGCGCCGCTGTGCTGGAGGTGAGGGTACAGGGACCCAAGCAGCGCTCCCTGCGCTCCACAGGTACAACCCAGCTCTTCCCACCACAGCTCAGCAGCCCAGCCCCGAACCTGCCCGATCGTGGGGCTGCAGGCGAGCAGTGTCCCCCATCCCACCCCATCCCGACTACAGAGCAGCGAGGGTTAAGTCCAGCCGGCAAGGCGCATCTCTGTTGCAAGAGTCCATTACCTCCCGCCACATTACCTCATTCATTTCTTATATGCGGATGGTTTATTCTCCCATGAGCACCCTCGCTGGCAGACATGGCTAGTGTAAAGTCCCCTCCCTCCCCTGTATTTCTCTATCCATCACATTTAACACTCTGACAGTAACAGTCTATAATGTTTCTATTCTACAAAACCGCTCTGTCAACTCCGGGCTTCCAGAGCAGCAACTGAGGAAAATAAATAACATCAACGCCAGGCCCGACAGTATCACAGCTTGCTTTCTGCTGGGGGTTTATTTTATTTTATTTTATTTTTTTTTGAGGAAGGGAAAGGAAGGGAAAAAAAGGAGAGTGAGAGAGAAAGGGGAAAAAAAGTGCAGGCGTGGAGCACGCGGAGAGAGATGGATGGGAGTTTCCTTCCCACCAAAATGAAGAGCTGGGAGACCTTTGGAGATGGGCATGGAGCTTTGGACGCAGAGGAAGAGGGATCCTGCTGCCCCCACCCTGCCACCCCACTCACCCTGTGCTCATATTCCCTGGGGACACAGTGGCTTATGGGAGGGGGAGGCAGGGGACCGTCCCCTGGCTCCATTCACCGCTGGCTCTGTCTCCACCAGCCAAAGGTAAGCACAGGTAGGCAGGCAGCTGCCTGCACCCAAGGGCAGGAATGGGCTGCAGAGGCTATTTGGGGAGCAGAGGCTGGGCAGCAGCTCTCGGAGATGGAGGATTCAACCTGCCATCACCTACCATAACCCTCACAGACCCCACAGCAGCGGCAGGCAAAACCCCATCTGCTCCACACCAGCCCCTGGTCAGAAATCACTAATCCACTTAAATAATCCACTCCGGCTCACGGCTTAGTGGCTTTGCGGTGTTTCCCATCTTCTTTCACTGCTGTGAAATGCTGGGGTTTGCCTGCTCCTTCCTGCAGCTGCGTCGGTGACCCCAGCACCCACGGGTGGGGAGCGCAAAGGGGAACCACACCTGAGTACGTATCACCAGCAAACAAGAATAACAACAATAACCACAGTAACAACAGCCACCACCACCTTAAGAAATTGCCTGGCACTTTGGAAAGTGAAAATCAAGCAGAAAAGCTCCACGTTTTCCAGTATTTCTCCTTCTCCTGGATATGGCTGTGTTGGTGTTCAAGTCACTGTCTGCAAGCTCGCTTGCCTTCTTGCACGAGCCACGCAGGCTCGCCAGAGACCTGCTCAGGTGGTGCTTTTCATTCGGGGGAAAAAAATCAAATAAATAAATACATACAGAAGAACTTTTCTAATCAATCCGAGAGAGACGCAGCCCTTGACAGCCCCTGCAGACATGGGGGCTGTGCTCGCCAGGCAGCTCATGGAAACCGGCAGGGATGCACCTGCTCGTGGCAGAAAGACAAGGAAGAAACGCACTCAAGGGTCAGGGGGGATGCTCAGAGGGGAGAGAGGTTTGGAGGGCTTCAAAAACACGGGGAGCGTGTAACCATCCCTGCAGCCCCCCCAGTTATTCGCTTCCCCAATCCTTTTGTGTGAAGCTGCTCTGAAACCCAGCTGAGACCCTTCAACCGGACACCAGGCAGGGCCACCGCCAGCCCTGGATGGGGACGTGCGTGGGGCTGCGCCACCCTGGATCTCACATGCGTACTTGAGAGGACGCCTTCGAATAAAAGAGAAAAGGGAAACAAGCGTGAGCAGAAAGCGGCTCCCTCCTTTGTTTACATACCTGCCAAGGGCTGACGCTGGCTGCTGTCACTCATTTGTAAGAGCTGATGGTTTTCTAGCCGAAAGCAACACAAGTGATAGCAAGGCAAGCAATAAAGGGATGGATCCTGCTCCAAGAGCCCCACGCCACTCCTCCAGCTCACCCTGTGAGCTCTGCTCTGGTAGGAAAACACAGTGAGCCACCAGAGAGGCTTTGGGCTTGGAAATGAACTGTGCGCTCTGACTCCTTGCAAGGGAGAGCACCACCACTGCGGGAGGGACCCCCAAGCAACGTCAACACCAAGCTCTGCCGAGTATCCAAAATCTGGAGAACTTAGCCTGAGATGGACAATGTTTGCACTTGAGCATCCTCTTCAGGATCCCCTCAAGGAGGGGGGCAGCTCATGTGGTACCCACTGTGGTTCTGGCTCATAGGCCAGGCCCTGCCTGCCCTCTGCTCCAGGAGCTGGGCTTCGCTGCAAAGCCCCAGAGCAGCTCAGAAAACCCTGTGCCAGGAAGGATGCTATGGGAATGCCTGAAGGATTAGGACTCCAGAAGCAACTATCTTTGCCACAGGCTCCCGGTCCTCTGCTGGGAAGGGCCTTTATTCCACGACAAAAAGAAACTTCCCACTTGCAAAGCAAGAATAAAGCTTCCCGCAGAGGTCTGACAGCATAATACGCATGCAGGCCCACGTGTACACACACACCCCGCGCAGGCACGCTCACACAGGGAACGTGCAGGAGAAATATAAAGAATCAAGGAGCAATGAAAGGTGCAAACCAAACTCCCAAGCTTTGACGTGAAAAAACCTACAAATACTTTCCCCCCCCCCAAGCTGTATTATTTTCCATTCATAAACATCCCCCTCAATAGCTATATACGTGCCCAGATAAAATTTGTATTTAGCTAAGCCCTGTCACTGGGAAGTGTGCTATTTGCTCTTTGATCGCTGTTGTTATCCCATTTCTAAAACAAAGCAGCTCTTTTTGCCCAACGTGAGAAGAAACCAGGCACTGGGACTGATCACAGCACGACCGGAGAGCAGCCCCTGGAGAGAAACGTTTGCAAACAGTTCACAGGGTGAGATTTGTTTCTGGAACCCAATCGTGTTTATACAATTAATCCGTTTCCTATTTACTTTTGCATCAGGATTTGCTGACAAACAGTTCACAAAGCTATAAAGTAGAAGTGGTGGGCTCGGGAGCTGGCAGGAGGGCTCACAACTTGTTTATTTACCCCCTAAACTCTGGGGAAATGCAGTGCCCTGTGCATAGACATGGAAAGTTTGGACGCTGTATAGAATAGTCAAACCTTCCAGGTTTGCTGCTGCCAAAATTCAAGGCTGGAGACTCACTGGCAGAACCAGCAGCATCCTCTGCTTGTGCCTGCAGCAGAGTCCTCCGGTGGCCAGAAACAGCGGAAGCAGCAGTGCATGGAGGCAGGAAATCCACCCTTCCCAGCTTCAAGAAACGTGAGATTTGGCCAGAAGGTAACTGAGGAAGCAGAAAACGCTCCGGTTTCAGCCGCCCCCCAGCGCCCCAGGCTGAGCGTGGCGGGGCTCCCCGGGGAGCAGCCGGTGTGCGCACCAGAGGGCAGCAGTGCCAAAGCCACCCGCTGCACACCCGCAACCTGCAGCCACCCGCGCAGCCGAAAATGCCCCGCTCCTATCAAGACATTTCCCACAAGGCGCTGACTTTACGTGGAGAAAGAGGAGGCAGGAAGCCAAAATCAGTGGCCATTTGATCCCTTTCCTTTATAGAAAGCTTGGTGCTACTTACCAGTGTCATGGGCAGCCAGGTACCAAAGCAAACAAGCCCTTTTTTTGCCACCACTTTGAGGACATCCTCAAGTACTGCCGGTGTCAGCCAGGTGTGGGCAGCTGCTTGCAAGGAGCTGTGTCACCTGGCTGGGACTCAGAGCCCCGTGCTGAGGCATTTCTGGGCTCTGAAAAACCCAGTGCCGAGGAAAGGTAAAGAGGGTTGTGATGGAAAGCCGTGGGGGAGGCCCCATGAGCATCACTGCATCGCTGCGAGCATCCTGGCACCGCTGCCAGCATCCCACCCACGAGAGGCCACAACAGCAGCGCGACAGCACCCACGGGCCACGGCCTCATCCTGCGCACCCTCCTCTTGCCGTGCTCCAGCCCAGAGCCCACCTCAGGAGCTGATAACAGCTAATGAAACCTGCGGCCCGCCGATAACGGGAGAGCAGGCAATGCAGCGGCGGGGGGCGGAGCAGGCCGGGTGCCCGGC
>NW_010178967.1:8011-14976 GCF_000695765.1 Mesitornis unicolor
CGGGCTGGGATGCATGTAATCAGAAGGGTTATCTAATGCTAGTTTCATTCTAATTGAGTCACTACCATATGTCACCCTGCAATAACAACGCAAGCAGCATGCAACTGAATACATATTTAATTCACATAATGGGTACAACAGTAGAAGTAATCAAGGCAGTTTGCCATAAGCCATAAAGAAGTGTAGCGCGTTCCTATCGAGGAGCAGCCCGCGCTCGGGGAGAAGGGGACGGCAGGGGCACTGCGCCGCTGCGAGAGCTGCAAAAGAGGAGGAGGGGGGAACCCCCCAAAACACAGCCCGGCGTGGACTGAAGGCGAGGCGGCCATTCGACGCGAATGGAAATCGATGGCAGAATATTGTCGACGGATCGTTAGTCCCTTCAATATAATTAACAGTAATGGATTTATTGGCGGAAACTTAATGATTTGAATGTTAAATACCGGCCTGGAATTGTGGTGCACAGTCCAGCCGAGGGGCGGCCGCTTTGTTTCCAGTTCCAAAAAGGACCTGAAAAGCTGGAAAAATCCACCCAAGCCAGGGGAAGGTGCAACCCCGGCAGCAGGGCAAGGCGGCGGTGGCCGTCCTCGCTCCCGGCTCACCCTCCTCTTCCAGCGGCACCTGATGGCCCCACTCAGCGCCTTCATTTCCTCCCGCAATGAGAAGATTAATACGATTGAGGACCACTCATCAATATCTTTGGACAGATCAAGCGGAGTTTTCATTAAAGCCATATTAATGCTTTTGGATACACAGCTGCGGACAGGTTAGGCTTCAAAAATAAAGTCCAGAGAGGAAAGAAAAGAGGGCGGGAGCAGTGCCCGCTCCCAGCCGGGAATTAACAGAGAGCCATCTCGTTCCCTCATTAGCGGCCTCTCCCACCAACATGTTTTGATGTATATTTCATGAGGATAAACAAACATTCATTTCACTTTGGGAAGGTGCTTGCTGTAATGTATTGGCAGCCTCACCAGCAATGAGGGGACATTAATTTCAATTCTGGTGTTTAAACACTTTGTTGAGTCCCAATCACTCATCCCTGGCTCAGCACAGCCCAGGCGTGGGGAACCGATGGACAAGCAGAGCCCCAACCTCACCCTCCTGCAGAGCCTGTGAGAGTTTCTCTGCTGTTTAAATTACTCCAGAAGGACCAGGCACTAGGAAAGAGGTGGCTTCTGCCTGGCTACTTGCCTTGGAGTGCAGACTTCAGCCATCCCATGTGTCAGAGAAAGGCTCCCAGCCCACATCAGGAAATCCCGATGAGCATCTGCAGCTATGGGGAACCTCGGGACATGGCAGGGATGGAAGCAGGATGTCTGTGCTGGAGGACTCCTGGGTCCTGCAGGACTCCTCAGTCCTCCGTTGCTGTGTCTCCATTAAATGTGACCAGCAGTGCTTCTTCCAGGCGGGTGCAGCAGAGCCATCTCAAAGAGGGAACACAAAGAGGGTACCAAAAGCCAGACCTCGCTGAGAAAGCACCGACCCAGTCCATACGGCTGCCTTGCAGGGACAGACACCAGCTGGGCTGGTAAGGACCCATCACACCTACCTCCTTCCAACCCAAATGCTGTTCTGGGGCAACACCTGCAGCCAGGACCCAGCTTCAACCGTTTGGGCAGATTTGCTCACCAGCAGCCTGGACCCCTCATCATCGTTTCCAAGACGCACAGGCCACACATGAGAAAACGCCCACAGCATCCCCCAGGGAAACGCAGGCAGGGATGCAGGCAGGGATGCAGGCAGCTGCATCTTCTATCCATCCCTGGCCCTCGGCTCCTCAATAAACAGAGCTGGCAGGAACTGTGTGGCATAGGGAGCAGGGGGAGCTGGGGCACAGGGTGGGAACGTGGGGAGCAAACAGGACCTGGAAAAGGACACGAGGTCCTGCTGCACAGCAGAGGAGAGCAGGACAGGCAGAAGAAAGATATCACTCTCACGTGTCTGCAAGAGGTGACGCTGCTTGTGAAAACGCTTTTTACAAATAATCTGTAGGTTAAGATGCACAGAAATGGCAAAATAGGAAAATGATGCCTTTATGAACTAGTGGCATGTTGTTATGTGAATGCCAAGGGTTTTCACAGAATCCCAGACCGTTAGGGATTGGAAGGGACCTCCAAAGCTCATCCAGTCCAATCCCCCTGCCGGAGCAGGAACACCCAGATGAGGTTACACAGGAAGGCATCCAGGCGGGTTTTGAATGTCTGCAGAGGAGACTCCACAACCTCTCTGGGCAGCCTGGGCCAGGGCTCTGTCACCCTCACTGAGAAGAAGTTTCTTCTCCAATTGAAGTGGAACCTCCTGTGTTCCAGTTTGTGTCCGTTACCCCTTGTCCTATCATTGTTTGTCACCGAGAAGAGTCTGGCTCCATCCTCGTGACACTCACCCTTTAAATATTTATAAACATGAATGAGGTCTCCCCTCAGTCTCCTCTTCTGCAAACTAAAGAGACCCAGCTCCCTCAGCTGCTCCTCATAAGGGAGATGCTCCACTCCCTCCATCATCTTTGTAGCCCTATGCTGGACTCTCTCCAGCAGTTCCCACTCCTTCTTCCCCTTGTCCTTTTGCTTGTCCCACCGCTCCCTGAACACAGGCACCAAACCGAAAATGAAAAGGGGAGCTCCAGCACAGTAACCCCACTTCCAGGAAAGAGAGGTCCCATCAAAAAACTAAGAAATATTCACCTGAGGAGACAAGGCAGGGAGACGCCGCGCACCAGGACAGCCAGAGCCCTCCTCTTTTATCCCCTACCACTTTTACTCTTCTCCTTTTCTTTCCTGTTCACCAAATATGCAAAGATACACTACACATAGGGTAGACTTAAAAGAAGTTACAGTATCTGACAACACATCAACAGCTCTCTGGGAACGCGGTAGAGACATTGCAGTTGCTTTAGATGATAAATATAATACAAACGCACAAAGAGACTCAGGCGCGCACACACGCTCCTATCCAGCTCCACATAAATGCAGGCGATGCCATAAAAACATTTCTCCTTTTGCCTTATTTCGTGTGATCTGCTTTGTGGGAACGTTGTAGAGGCAGCAGCACGGTCTCCCTTCTCATCTACACATCTCCTTGCTTTCAGGGGTACAAAGCTGCTTTAAGAAGCAGCCTAGAAAGGAGCTTATGACAGGAGAGCTGCCACAAGGACAGAAACCTTTTTGCACCCCAACACCTCCCAGGGTATGATCACAATTAAAGGCTTTCATCAACACCAGTTGCTGTGGAAGGCAGGACTGCCCCTCGGTACTGAATGGCTCATCCAGCCCCATCAGAAGCTGATGAAGGTCTGTGTCTCTCCCCAAAATCCTCTCCACATCCTGACTTCTCCAACCTCAGACTTCTCCAGCAGCATTGCAGCAGACACTGCCAACCCAATGGCAGCCCCCTTGGAGATGCAGCCAGACTTCGTGCTATTGGTTGGATGAAATACCCACTTCTCTGTGGAAGGATTCAAAACTGCCAGATTTCCAACTTCAGGCACGGTCTCTAGCCCAAAGAGCTCCTTGTCTAACCAAACTGGCCGGAGATGGGCAATGGAGGAAGGACTGGGTCAGACCCCACGATCCCCCCTGTCCCACTACAGCTCACCCACTAACATCCAGCAAAGCCACCCCAACTCCTGGAGCTCCCACATCCTGTCAGGGCCACTGGAAAAGGAAGATCCATGGCCTGAAGTCAGATGGAAAATCCCAGAGCTTTCCTTTCCCTGCCCCCCCCCACGTTCAATAATCCTGTTAAACTGAACCCTGGCTGGATTAATCTCTTTCCCCAGACAAATGGGCGATTATTCAGGCATCACATTGGGATTTTTAGGGTTTGTGTGCATTTCTACTGATCTTCTCTTGGCTTCTTTTGTAAATGGCTTTTACCGCTCCCCTGACAGCACGCACGATTCAATTCAGTCTCTCTATTAACATTTCAGATACAAATACCTGCTCCCCGGGGCTACCCACAACAAATATCAGCAGAGCTTTGGGGAAATCCTTCCCTACTTCACCACCAGTTTGGTGGCCAGAAAAACCTACAGCTACTTGCGCTGGTCCTGAAAGTCCTCTCCTTTCTACAGCTTGCTGAGACAAGCTCTGCAAATACTCAACAGGCACAGAGCCTAAGGCCAGAGCATCCAGAAACCAACCTCCCAGCCAAGACTGGCAAATCCATCACACGTCTCAGGCAGCCTGGATAAGGAAGATCCTACTGAAGTCAACTGAATTTGGCACCCAAACATCTGGGTTTAAACATGTAACCTGACCGGGAAACACATGGGCAGGAACATCAGGTGGCTGTTGTACCTCCGACCCAGGGGAATGAACTGAAACCCAGTAGGAAAAGCAAGAAGGGTCAATGTGACCTTCAAGACACTGCTTGAGTTTCTTGCCTGGATAACAGGAGACCACCACCAGGGAACCAGCTCTGGGTCCCACGTGGCCACATTTCCCCTGAAGCTGCTCTCCATTTTTCCAATAACCAAAGAAAGAATTGGGGATCAGGACACGTGGTCCCTGCGGTGCATGAAGAAACGTAACCGTGGGGCTCCTGTACTCCCTGGAGCACCTCTACAGCAGAGCCCGCAGCTGCCAGGCCAGCAGCTCCAGTTCACATCAGCCCACATCTGCATTCCTACAGATGTGATTGTGTGCGCACATATGGAGATACGTGCATACACACATGGAGATACGTGCGTACACACATGGAGATACGTGCATACACACATGGAGATACGTGCATACACACATGGAGATACTTGCATACACACACACAAACACGCATTTTTGCAAACAGCGTGGAATCGGGCAGCACTGAAACACCTTTTTGTTCTCTGCTTTTAAAGTCGTTCACTCCCAATCCCAACTCACACCATCACATAAAAGCCAACAAGCCCTTTTGCACTGCCCAGATGTTTTCCCCGCGTCTCCTCAGCTATATTTCTATACTTCACTGACTACAGTAAGTTGAAACTAATTTATGCTCTGGCTAGCCCTGCCAAGGCAAGCCGGCTAGGAGCAGCCAGCTGGACCGTGGAGCTACAGGAACATTCACCAAGCCCCAGCCTGCCCTGTCTGTCCAAGCCCAGCAAAGGCGCAGGTATGTCTCCCCCGGACACCTGCCTGAGCCTTCAGCTGCCCCCAAAGAGAAAGGGAAGAAACCAGCAGATATCTCCGCTCTGCAACTGGAAGGAAGAGCTCATGGGCACAGAATCACACAGAATTGCTCAGTTGGAAAAGCCCTCTGAGATCATCACGTCCAACCGCTCCTGTCTACCCCCTAAACCATATCCTTAAGTACCTCGTCTACCCACTCTTTAAACACATCCAGGGATGGTGACTCCACCACCTCCCTGGGCAGCCTGTGCCAGCCTCTGACGATCCTCTCATGGCACTTGCAGTACTGCCAGCTTCCACTTTGGTGGGATACTCACATTTTTGGTCATTTTTCCCCTCCAAAGCTCCAGGAGTCTTGGGAGAGATGAGGCCCACAGCATTCGGTATAAGAAAAGAAAGCACAACACAAAGGACCATTGATCCTCAGGAAGGACCAAGCCTCAACAGTGAGGTTTCCTGCATCGCTTAAGACGGCCTTAGAAAACATCGATCTCTATTTCCAGCTTCTCTGGGGGGTCTGGTGGCACTTGGGACACACCACACCACTCCTCGACACTGCTGGGGACAGACGATGCTCTGCCAATTCCTGCCCACATCGCGTCAGCCCAGATCAGGCCCGGGGACAGAGCAGAGGACTGGCGAGCCTGATGCCGAGCCAGAGGGGCTGAGATCCTCAGGAGACACTCGGAGCACCGGAGGAAACGGGTGCTCTGCAACTCTGAAGAAATCCTTCCCACTCCCTCCACAGCAGAAGACACCCCAGGGTGCCAAACAGACCGAAAAGCCACAAAATCCACGCACCCCCAGCCTCGCTTCCCAAATCGGGTCAGGGATAACTCAGGCAAAATTCCCATTAACCAGTAATGTGTATAGCAATGTTTCCCAGCCAGGGCTTCTCGTGGCTAAATAACAGTCTTCATATCCCCCAATTTCCCTTCATCATTTGTCATCTTCTTTCAAATCAACTCAGTATTTCCTGAATCTTCAAGTACTAACAGGCTTGGGGAAAAAAAAGGAAGAAGAAAGGAGGAAACTGCTTAGGACTCTCTAGAAAACCAGTTAATGTTCCCCACCCCTCTCCTTTCTCCTCTCAAAACTTCCCCCTTTCTACCCTGTGCCTCCAAACACTTCCCAGCCAGCCACGGATCGGCTCAGATGCACTGGCCTAGGGGAGGAAGGGCAGCAATGAAGAACACAGACGGGTCACAGCGCTGGGGAAGAAGCAGCACAAAGCACTGGGGTCTTCCTCAGATGCATTTCCTATTCCCCCATCCCACCCCAAATCAGTCCAGCATCCTTTGGATAAACTGAGGCCTGCACCGAGCAGTGCTGGGACCTTTCCCAAAGGACAAGGACAGGGAAGCGGCTGGGGATGATGATGATGATGGTGATGATGATGATGATGGTGATGATGGAGCATCCTCCGTGCAGGACACATGGCACACGTCCCCCCCTCCACCAGCAGCCCCCTTCAAGCCAACGTGAACAGGCAAGGACAGGAGTTTCTGCAGCAAAAATGGATCTATCAGGGAGCAGAGGAGAGGGAGAGGGGCTGTGCTAAGGGCTTGGCAGGTGGATATGGAAGTGGAGACCAGAAAACAGCAAATTATTATTATTTATTTTTTATTTATTCATTTATTTGCTCCCTCTTTAACGCTTCCCCCTACCAGGTTCTCCTCCCTCCTTTTGCTTTCTGATGCACGGCCACGTCCCCAGATAAATTGTGTACGGGCAAGTCAGGGGCAACCCGAAAGCGAAGCAGAACGGCTGTAGAGTAGGGAAACAACAACAACAAAATGAAATCAAAAAATGAGGAGAGAAGGGTTTTAAAAAGAGACGGGAGTCGGCAAAAAGCAACGGCAG
>NW_010178967.1:14999-27016 GCF_000695765.1 Mesitornis unicolor
CCTCTGGAAATCATTAATGCTCCAGGAACCTTCAGGACTAAACCTGAATACAGACACTTAAGCTCTCAGCTCTGCCATTAACGCTAGGGCCTAAATTATTGATCTTTTGCCTTTATCAGCATAACAGTCACGTCCTGGTATCAAGATCTAACTACACTGCGGTCCCTGTGCTGCAGCCACTGAAATAATTAGGAGAAATTCTCATTAAAGGAGAGTGAAAGGTTCAGAGATGGAGACAGAGAAAAGGGTCTGGGAGGGTGTTTAATGTCTTCCACGGGGTCGAGAGAGCGCTCTGATCAAATCCCCGTGCGGGGCCAGGGGATGACAGCTTATCAAAAGGAGAAGTCCAGAGCCCGGGCTGGGCTGCGCCGTACGGGCGCCCACCCGCAGCCTCCGCCATGCGCCGGCGAGAGGGGGAGTGAAGGAAGGCAGGGGGAAACGCATGGAAAAGAAAGAAAAAGGAAAAATATTAATGTAATAACGGAAGGGCTGCTGGGGGCTGGCTTGTCGTAAAAAACAACCAAAATCAGCCTGGGGAAAGCGAAGGTGATCGGGGAGGGGAGCGGGGTACGAGAGAGGCGAGGAGGAAGGAGCCCAGGCTGCTCCCCAGGGCGCACGGCCACGGCTCTCGCTATCGATTTCACTGCGGACTGCGCTGCTCGGGACGCCGAGAGGAAACCGCAAAGCGGAGAGGGAGAGTGGCGAAACCGAAGCGAAACCGCGCACGCAGCCAAGAGGACGGAGGGAAGAAGCCGGGAGGATGGAGGGGAAGAAGCCCAGCCTAGCGGCAGCGCTGGCCTCAGCCCAAAAGGCTGTGGAAAACACTGAAAAACAGAATCAAAACTAAAAATAAAATCAGTTTTTATAAGAAATGAGAAAGAAATACGCACCCCCATCAGCCCAAAACCCCAATTAAAAAAGAAAAAAATCCCAGTCTGGTGGGCAGCAGCAAGAAATCACTGAAGATTTTGGCGTGATCGGGAGGGGGTGATGGAAAGATAAGGCGAGCGATGGACGGGGAAGGAGAAGGACAGGGATGGATGTAAAAAGCCTGTTCCCCCTCCCCCTCGCGCACACAAAGTTTGCCTATATTTAATGTCAACGCGCTGTAATTTAAAAGAAAAATTCCATTTCACTCGGCTAATCAGAATGGTTAGAGAGACCATTACCACAAACACTGGGAACATCTGAAATTGATTATTTTTTACTCCGCGCAGTTAATGAAATCCTCCAGCGACCACGGCAGAGGGGTCCGTTACACGGCGATGGGGAGGGGGATGCTGTGCCCGGGCTGCGGGCGAGAGGTGCGGGGCTGCCAGAGCCAGGCTGGGCTCTGTGCCCACCATTTTGTGAAAGCCGGAGATATTTAGCATGGGCGGCACATCCCGTAAGGAGCACCACATCATTAAATGTCTTGGGCTGGTGCGGCGGGGAAGAGAAATGCAGGATGTCACTGCCTGATAGGGAGAAGACTCGGAGGTTATTTATTAGCGGACACTTACCACAAACTGCATTTTCTCCATTTGCATTCGATACGCTGCAGCCGGCTCAGCGCTGCGAAAAGGCGGGCGGGATGGAGGGACCAGCACCCTCGCGCTTCCCCTGCTCTGCCATCCTGCCCCCCACCCACCTCAACCCCTCAGCAGCCACCTTGCCAGTCCCACTGGAGCCCCTGGTCCATCCGCTCTGCATGACCTGGTCACGCCAACTTTCCCAAAGAAGCCACGAGGCTCCCTGTTGATGCTCTCCATCACCATGGATCAAGCAACCAAGCTCTGGGGTCCAGCCACCAAGCCCTGGGGTTCTGCTGAGATTCCCAGAGCCCTAAAGTGGCACTTTGGCCACCAATGCAGGACACGGCCTTTCCGCAACACCATCCCGAGCAACGCACCAAACCACCCGCAGGACACTTGGACACTCAGCCCATCACAGCCGGGTACCAAATCCACCCGTCGAGCATCACGAGGGCATCACCAGGGCATCCCGACACATCCTTGCCTGGGAGGCAGGCACACACGGAGGGCTGCTCTCTCCCCTCCATCCTGTGGCCGCAGCCTCCCCCCCCCCTCCAAAAAAGGGCCGAGTGTAATTACGCAGAAAGCTCCTCTGGAGCTATATCAATAAGACAGACGTCTGTTGTATCATTCTCTCTCAGTAAGGCATTTCTTCTCCCCAATTGCTCATATAGAATCATAGCCTAATAGCATGCTATTAACATAATTGCCAACACAACTAGTGTTCCGTGTCTCACAGCCATTTGCTTATTTTGCCATAAAGAATATCAAAAAACAGCCTGAAAACCCGCAGCCGGGCTGTGTGGCCAAGGAGACCGGCCACTCTCCTCCACCAGCACTTTCGGGACCTGGCCGGGAGAGGAGCGGCACCGGTGACCGGCCCCAGCTGCGGACCACGGCACCGGCAGCGCGCTCCGACCGGGCTCCCAAGCAGACGTGTGCGAAGATGTAAACGGATTCTGCCAGGCGAAATGAAATTCCCATTATTTTTAATTAATCCTTAATTAAAATATATTACTCCGCAGATTCCGCAAATCTCTCTTAATATGCAAATGCAGCCCATTCAAGGATATTTACATATCATTAATTAAAACGGCACATTCTTTCAGTCTAACAAGCTGGGAGCCGTGGTTGTTGCCACACTGGCAAGAGAGCCCAGTCTGGCATTGCCAAATTCATCCGCGAGAAAGATGTTAAGTGTCACGGCAGGAGCGGGGAGAGCGCGAGATGGGGCTGGGGAAAGGAGGTGGCTCTCAAGGCTCTCACCCATCACCAAATGAGGAGATGAGTTTGGGAGATCCCGGTCCGTGGCAGAAGAGCACCCCGGAGCTTGGCTGCAGCGGTGGACGGGGATGCACGGGGATGCGGCAGCATCCAGAGAGGAAGGAGGCGTTTCGGCACAGGCAGGGGCACAGTCCAGGATCTGATGGCAGGGTCAGCGTTCACCCACACGCGGCGTTTGAGGTCAGCCAGTTCTCCATGACTTTCGTTGGCAGAGACACTGTGCTGTCCCACCAAGATGTGTCACCAGGGAGCACTCCCTCTCTCCCTGTCTGCCTCTGCCTCACAGCATGGAGATCTCCCTGCTTCAAAACTACCAGACTCATCATCTGAAGCAGCTGAGTTCCCAGCACCAAATTGACTCTGGGCTGCCTCACACTGAGCAAGACAAACCACCCCAGCCAGCAGAAGGGTCAGACCTTGCAAGTTACTTATCAGGTAACTGAGTCTGGGTACCAGTCAGGCACAATTCCATCACCCCAAAGAGCCAGCAGTTTTGCACACACGATGACAACTCCCCGTTACTGCCAATGAACTGTGTCTCCCATGGGCTGGTGTCAACAGGAGCATCACCTACCCAAAACTCAGCTAGCAGCTCCTTCCCAGAAAGGGAAGGCCACCACCAAGCACATAGTGTCCACACGTTCACGGCTCCACCGATGCCTGAAAGCAAAGGCTGGCCAGGCCTCCACAGGCACACACCAGGACAGAGCCTTATCTCCCACCACAACCTGGCTATGCTGCTCCTATAAACCTGGAGGTTTTCAGCCCTCAGGACTGATTTCCATGAGGATGACAGCCCCGCTCTTCTTGTCTCAATGCTGTCGCTATCTCCTAGACAGAGCAGACAGCAGAAATTCAGCCAGCAGCTCCTCACGTGGGACTGACAGATATTCTCAACAACAATTAATAAGCCTCTAGTCCTTCCCCAGCGCTTTTCATCAGAGGACTTCAAAGTGCTTGAATGAACTTGTCTACACTGCACTCCAGAGTGGGAGCAAATGCGTATCAACCTCTGCTCAGATAGGGAAACCGAGGCACAGCGCAGGGAGACTTGTCCCGTCACACGAAGCTTTGCACACAGAGCAAGATGAAAGCCACCCAGCTGGGTGAAGGAACTCATGCTGAGCATCGCCGGGTCTATCCCTGCCTGCCGCTGGGGTTTGGGAGGGACACCAGCGAAGGGGCGCTTCACTCCTGACTTGTCCCTTTTTGCTTCTTCCCTTGGCAGTTGCCACCAGGATTTGGCAAGGAGAGCAGCCCGGCTGGGTGCACCTTCAGCCTGGCCTGGAAGAGCCACCCCAAACCCCCCAGAATACTCGTGTCACACAGGTACTTGCCACACAACACCTTCATGCTTTCCCAATAAACGAGGCTGTTCAGGTCACACGAGCCTTCCACCCCAGCTCTTCACTGGAGGACTATTCCCAGCCAACTGAGAGGACACAACACGAGCCGCTCAAACCAAGAGGACTTGGCTGCATTTCGACGCCTCCCACGGTCAGCAAAAGCAGAAGTGTCTCCATGTACCTAGCTGATACTCACGTTGAGCCCATTTTAGGCCACGCTTACCCTTTTTTGCTGCACAGGGAGGAAGTCATTCATTCTTTCGGCGGGCTGGGCCTTTAACCAGGGAGGATGCTTGCTTTTCTTTCTAACTTGCCTTTTTTCAGGACAGTGCAGAGGAAACAATTTTTCTTTATCACAGACTACCCTTTCAGCAAGCCTTCACATCACTTAACTCCTCTTCCCATCTTCAGTGCCACAGCGCTCCGGGGAGCTCACCAAGGCCTAGGCAAAACATGGCAGCTGGCGAGCCAGGCGCTGCTGGAGAGGCTGGTCCTGTGTCCACAGCAGCTTTGGTCCCAAGTCTTCTCAAGAAGCAAGGGGGGTCAGGCAAGGGCTGGGCTTGAAACACTCGTTCAGGCCCTGTGCCAACCTGCCGAGGAGGCAGCCGATGCACCAGGAGCCACAGACAAAACCCACCACGTTTCCTTTCCTCTCCTGGAGACAAGCAGTTTGGTGACCCTTCCCCTGACCCCCAGCACCACACCATGGCCTGGGGAGCTGCCCAGGCTTTCCCAAGCTCTCCCAAAAAGCCTCGAAGCTTTCCACAATCCCTCGGGCCTGGAGCACCCGGACACTGTGTGGACAACACACCACATGGAGCCAAATGGTTGATGAATTATGCCAATTAATACTCTCTCGGCAACTCTTGAGATGAGAGGTGTTTGAACCTTGGTGGCCTTGGCCCGGGGCCAGCCAAGGTGATTAAATTGCACCTCCCTCCGCTCTCCCTCTGCGGTTCCAATTGCATGTGAAATTGCTCCTCACCTCCCAGCGCATCCAGCTGTGCCCTGGCCACCTGCACGGGGTTAAAAACCACTACCACAAGCCACAGATCCAGGGCTCCGGTCTGCCCTAACAGCTCCATGTCCTGTGCTCAGTGCTCCAGCAAGCTGCGAGGAGGAGGGGACAGCTACGTCTGGCTTCTCCCTCCTCTGCATCTTCCTCCTTTCACCCAAAATTTGCTGCAGTGGGCAGTGGAGCTGGAGGCAGGGGCAGGTCTGGGGTCCCTGCTCTACCCCCAGGCTCGGGGAGCCAGGTTCCCCAACAGGCAGAGACACAGCTCCATCCCATGCAGAGGGCCAGGCACCTGTCCTCCCTCCTGACCACGCGTCCCCTCCAACAAACAAAGCAAAGCAAAAATAAACATGACACACCATTACGGCTTCCCCCTGCAGCGAGGGCTGCAGGACAGGAGTTTGCTGGAGGGACCCCCAGGGCCACTTTGTCACCCAGGCTGGTGCTCTCCACGCCAAATCCTCCTAGTGGCACCCACCAGCAGCCCCAAGATGCCGCACTTGGGATGCAAAAGCGTCCCAACGTCCTAGAAAGTTTGGTCCCCATGCCCAGGGCGGCCTTCGGCTCCACTCCTGTCCCCGGCCTCCAGTCCCCTCAGTTCAGGGGGATGTCAGGGACAGTCACTTGCGGAAGGGGCTGTCCATCCCGCCATCCCCACACCGACGCACGCTCTGCCTTGGCACTAATCCCACATTAATATGCTCACCACAGCCGAAGCAGCCAATGTAATGAGAAAGCCCATCCACAAGGAGATAATTATATTACGAAACTATTTTAAATGTATGAGAGTCAAGACGGATGGGCCAAGGGAGTGGTGGGGGCAGGGGGTGCTGTCACTCTGGGTGTCCTGTCATGGTCCAGCCACCCCCAAGGGCTGGACTCCCTCACTCCAGAGGGCAGGGGACCCCCCAAGCCTCCTGTGCCATGGGCTGGGCAAACCAGGGGTGAGAAATACTAAAGCAAAGCAAAACGTAGCCCAGAGGAGCATGGCCGAGATGGCAGGGGACCATCAGCACGACTTTTGGTGCCCCAGCTCTCAGGATGGGTGGGAGCTCACTCCAAATTCACCAGCTCCCAGAGATGAGGTATGGCAGCTTTCATTTAAAATCACTTGCAAAACTCATTCCAGCTTGAAGGCACAACCCAGGAGGCCACCAGGTTTTTCTAAGGGCACTTCCACACTGATCGCTACCTCCCACATGGCCACACAGCGTGGACCAAGCAGGGGCAGAGGATGCCAAGACGTGCTCTGTAGCTGGGATAAAAAAAGAGGACATCCCTCCTCCTGCCCCAAGAAGGCGGCCCAGGGCCACAGACAAAGTCACCACCTCCAGTGAGACAGCACATCCAGCCCCTAAGAGAAACGCCAGCTGCAAAGGAAACAGCTTAAAAGGCAAAAATAGCTTGAAAAGGGGAAACCCTAGCACCAAAGGAACCCCTACAACGCACCTTCTCCCCTCCCCTCCTCCTTTTGCGCCTTGTTCTCTCTCTCCTTTCCCCGGCCGGGTTTAATTTGACACCTTGAGCTTTGGTAACGAGGTGGGGAGAGAAGAGCCACAGTGGAATTCATTAGGCTGAGCACTGCAGGGCCCGCTCTCGGCGCGCTAATGACATCGGAGGATAGGGAAACGAGACAGCCGCCACGCCGGATGAAATAAACATGAGCACTGTCAGCCCTGACAGCAAAAGGGACAAAATAAGGCAGGTAGAGACCTTTCCCCAGCCGTGCAATGCAAAGCTACAGCTTCCAAAGTCCCCTGCCCGCAGATCCCCTCTGCTTGGCGAAGGGGAGGGTGGTGGAGAAGGGCATGGAAAAGAAAAGCAGCGATTAAAGCACCCTTCCCGTGGTTAAACCACCCTTCCCCAGGCACCCCTGCTCCTTCGGTCCCTCTTCCACCAAACCTGGCACTGCGGCCCCGGCACAACTTCTGTCAGCGCTCTCCAAATTGTTTGGTTCTGGAAATAACCAGGCAGGCAGCGACGCTTCACTCTGCCATCTTGGTAGGCCCGACGCTCCTGAGGACTCACAGACTTGGGACGAAGGTTTGCAAGTAAGCAACGCTTGAAGGGCAGTATGCAAGCTGCAAAGGGCAAGGAAAATCGCAGACCCTGAGAACAAAACTTTCTTGCTCACATCATCTCACCGGTTTTGATGCCGAACCGCAGGGACACCAGGCCAGGATGGTCCCAGCCTGCCTCCCTCACAGGATCTGGGCCTGCAGGATCTCCAGGTGATGCTGAGGTCTTCCACTGTGTCTAAAATGCGAGAGGGCGGTTGCAGGCCTGCACCTTGCTGGTGCAAGGAGCCGAAGCCCGGCTGCTTGGCTGCACAGCACAGCCTCTCCTTCATCTCCAAAGCCCTCAGCCCCCTCCTCACCCAGCTCCTGGACCCCTCTCCTGACGAGTACTTCAGGAGGCTCCCTGTCATCATAGGGCTGCTCCAAGCTGCCCAAGCGACAGGAGGGTTGGAGAAGCAGGCACTACTTGCAGTCCAAGCAGACTTCACCTTTCCTCCAACACGTTAACCTGCCCCATCCCTCCACTAAGGGAAGAGGCTGCTTCCCGTGCACACCAGCACGAGAGCTCATCTGCTTGATGTCAGGCAGATCGCTTGGGTTGACAGATGCTCTCTCCTCATCAGGAATTTGCATTTTCTGCTTGGGTTTGGGGGCAAGTTTTTCTGGCTGGGTAAAGTTTCCAGAAGGCTCTTTTACAGCATCTTCACTCCAGCTCTTTCAGTGCTCCCAGTTGTTGGCTCTGCTCCCAGGACACAGCAACGTGCAGGAGGGAAGGGCACATGAGGGGGAAAAAACACAAATTTCTGGAGCACAAGAGCCCCAAGCACTACCCCTGTATCAGTCCCTGGCCTGTACCAATCTGAGCAAGTCACACGTATACACCTGCCTCAGTTTCCCCACCTATTAAAACGGCCAAATCCTCATCTGGCCCTTTACTCCTCCTATTCTGAGCAAAGGATGGCACTCACTGACAGTCGCACTGCTAGATCTGCTGCATCTTCACCACTCTGATTTTCACCTCAGCAGAGAACCACACACATCGATGGGAACATGGGAACCATCATATGGTTTAAATGACCCAGGGCTGTTTCCAGAAGTCCACTCAAAGGCCAGGAACACTTCCAGGTTCAGCTGTTCACCCTCCGCCCCATTCTCTGCTTTTATTCCCTCTCCCCGCTCCCTCAAGCATCCCTTGAAAGCAAATGGCAATTGAGTTTGTAAGTTCCTATTCATCAAGGCAATTAATTCCTTATGCATAATTCATTTCTTTTGTCAACTTTTTTTTTTTCCCTCCCCAAACGCTGCTGAATGCATCAGAAGTGGAAGCAGCAATGGGAGAACAGGAACACAAGAGGCTGAGGGGAGAAGCAGCAGCCTGGCTGTAAGCTGACCAGCCCATGCCCTGAGCCAGCCCATCACTCCAACCCCTGCCTTGCAACGTGTCCCATGGGACAAGGAGGGAGGCCACCACAAAGTCTGAGGTACCAGTAAGCAGTGAGTTTGCTGGTGGGACAGAGAAGAAACGTGGACTGAAAGTTTGTGCTATGTCTATGCTGTTGCCTATCCCTGGAGGTAGCCGAGCTGACAGTCTTGTTGTAGTTGAGCAGCAACTCCAGTGACAAATGAGAGCCCTAAGAGTGGTCCAGGGCTGGCACAGAGCAGGGGCACCAGGGTGCCCAGAAGACCAAAGACTGAGGGAGCTCTGAAGGCGACAAATCACAGCACTCTGAGCCCCGAACCAAAGTCTCCAATCAGGCTTTCTGCCCTCCCCAGAGCAGGTTATGCTGGCCTTGTGCTGTGCTGGATGGACACGTCCTTCAACAGCTACCCTCTACGGGTCCAGAGCCTTCGTCATACGTCTTGACTGTAAGGAGGCATCCACCCATCTGTGTTATTTATGGAGGAGAGCTCTGGAGCCGTGTCAGAGCCCTGCCAGCTGCAGAAGCTTTGCAGATAGCCTTACCCTGTTGCAAGCACAAGTCTGGAAGGAAGCCTGGAGGTAACACACTTTGTCAGGTCTTAGAAGGACAACCCAGGATGATAAACCCAGCTGAAAGAGGAAGAATCAGTTCTTCCCAGCATCAAGATGGGCCCATACCACCAGAGCACCCAGTCTTTTATTTCCCTGCAGCTGTCAGGGTACGGCAGGAACACAGGAACCCTCCCTACCAGCTCCACCTCGCTCCTTCCCAAGGCAGAGAACCTGGCTCACCCCGGCATCAGCACAGCCCAGCTTGGACACGGGGACATCACCACCAAAACTCAAACTGGAAGCACTGGAGCCACATGCAACGCCACAGCCCTGGCAGAACGTTGCTGGTCCCAGGGGATCAGGTGCAACAGCAGCTTGGGTTACAGGCTCGGTTTACTGCTGACCTATCGACATTTTCACTTGTATGCAGCCAGTAAACCGCCTTCAGATACCTGACCAAAAAAGACTGCGGCGCTCAGCCCGTGCTGCTAATCCCCAAACTTGAGGAGAAGTTCACACGCAGTGCTCACACCCACGTACCATCACTTCCCACCCTGCAAGCTGGGAAACACCATATAAATAAAGCTTAATTACCGCTACTCCAACACAGCACATGCAGGCGCAACGCGCGGTAGCCAAACAAACAGGAAAGCCCTGGGATTTCCCACTCCTCCGCAGACCAGACCCTCCAGCTGATGTTCAACCCAAGTCCAGAGGACCATCACCTTACCTGCAAACCCGGCATCTTTCATGACCGAATTTCTCCCTCTGCTAGGGAGAGAAAGGCATTTGAACAGTGAAGTTGAAATCGTTTACTGCTTCTGCACTCACGACTCTCAGTGGGACTAAAGAAAACGGGAAAATTAAGTGCTGTGCTGGGATGCTGCTACCACCTCCAGTTCACCACGGAGGGGACGCAGCCCTGGCTGCGTCCCACCCCAGCCAACAGAGCAAAAGGCAGCGGTTCGTGCTTTCTCTGCACTAAATTTGGACAGTAAGTAACGCCACCTTGTCACAGGGGTACAGAGAGCGTTTGCAACGCCCCATTTAACTGTACTGTACTCCTATCCACAGGCTTCATCAGCATATTTCAGCAGCGCCTTGATGGATGAAGATAGATGGGAGAACATCATCCTTGGTGAAATCACTGTTTTATCAAGGTTAAACCATCCTCACGCTGCACCACCCCCCTTTGTTGCTTCATTTCCAATCACAAAATTAACAGGAGACGTAACAGACGTTTGCACGGACCCTGCTCCTCCATTCCAGCTCAGGGGTGGGGAGGGAGGAGAATCACGGGGAGACCTCTCCCATCTCTGTGCCTAAGCCCCTCCAGCTCTGTGGGCCTCGAGGAACCAGTGAAACCCCAAATCCACACGGATTTAATGAAGCTGCCTCTGCAGCGCGGAGGGCCAGTGAAAGCACAGTTCTGTCACCCATCGGGGCTCTCCAACAGCTCCCACAAAAGCCAAAGGACCCCCAGCCCTTCTCCTTTCACCTTGGCACGCTGCATCCATTGGCACATTTCTGTGGGCTGACAGCTACAGCCACCGCGAGCAGAGGAGGAGGAAGGAAAGCAGGGGGGCAGGTAGGCTTTTGGTGGAGCCAGATGGCCTCGCGGTGAAGGTACCAGGGGGAAGGGGATGCAGAAGGGCGGCAGCACAATGAGTGACCTTTCTCCTTTGTGAGCCGGGCCGGACGTGGGCAGGAAAGCCTGGGCAATCTGAGGAAAAGGGCACCGGAGCCAGGGAGGGAGGGGAAAGGCTTTTATCTCTGGGTCAGAAGTTCAGCCCTAGTGCAGGTCAGCAGCGACAGAAAGCTGTCGCCTTCTGACACCTCTCCAGCAGCCAGCTGGGCAGCTTGATGGATGTCCCCGCGGCTCCCAGCCCCAGCACTCCCCACATCCCCACCTGGCAGGCCAGGCACGTCTTCTTCCAGCTTCTCCTGAGACCTGTCCCCTCCAGACTCGGGGGATATGGCCCTCAGCAGCTGTGCTGGGCCATCAGGCAAAGCTAGGCCTCCCTGCAAACCACAAGCTCTACAAAACCCCTTCCACAGAGGCCTTCTGCCAAGGAAGGCTTGTCCCCCCGTCCTGTTTTACAGGAAAGCAGAAATATGCGGCCTTCAGCACCATCCCTGGTGGATCACCTTCGATCACTCGACTTTTCCAAGATCAGACATCATATGCTTGCCGTGGAAAAGACCTTGTGTGAGGTCAACAAGGCCCCAAGACGTCTTCGCAAAATCATCAGACGAGGAGTCCTCGTGACTCGGAGCACCTATCCCATGGGAAACCCTAGATCGCAGGCTCTCGAGTGACTTTGACCCAGATTTCGGAGACCTTGCAGGGCTGTGTTCCCCCCTGCCCAGAAGCGAGGCCTCCGCAGAGGACAGCACCTGTTATCCCTGCGGCCTCGAGCCAGGCACTCGCGGGAGGAACATGATCCTGGTGGCTTGGGAATATACGAGGACAGACAAACAAGGTGGGCAGCATGCAGCACTTAAACAGTCCACAGGACCCCTTGCTGTAGCCCCGGGCTCCTAAATACCTTTAAAAAAAAAATCTGTACCCCCTTTATAGCACTGTTTCTCTCTGCAGGACGCTATTAAGTTACAAGCATATCTCCGGGCCCGCTGTGTTGTGTGGTCCCCATTAAACACAGATGGGTCAGACTGCCTCCTGCAGGGAGACCTGCTGCAGCTGTGGCTTTGCGTCCCCACCATTAAAAAGTCAGCTTTGGCAACAATGCTTTTTATCTAGCCTGTCACTCCTTGCCTGCATGTTGCATAGGCCCCCTTGACACCTTCCAACCAAGACTCAACAGCATTTTTTCTATATATATATGGAAATATATTTATTATGGATAT
>NW_010178968.1:0-2607 GCF_000695765.1 Mesitornis unicolor
AGGGATCGCACAGCTGTGTTATAACCCTCCATCGTATTGCACAAACTCATAATGTATTATACAAAATAGTGCCCCAGAAGGAGCCTCCTTGGGAAACGGTGTTGCGTACTAGAACAAAAACGTTCAATGAAAAGGTCATTTTTATGAATGAAGCTTCGGAAACAGAAAAGCACTTTTCCATCCCCAGTATCAGTTGACAGTGCATTGAAGAAAGCGCCCACAGGTCTATGAAAGCCGAAATAAATTCCTTTTCCATGTACTTGATAACAGTGTAGGGTCACATTTGCATTTATATATATACATATATGTAAGTGAGGTGTCCCTTCTTTGTAATTCCCCCACATCCCCTCTCGAGCCAGCGTTTGTAAAACGATCTTTCTATATTTACTTAAGCATCTATTTAAAGAGGAATCCCTCATAATTACTCACCACACAGATAGAGGACACTGTTTGGCTGTGTTTATTTAGTTTCTATTAGCAATTGGCAAAAAGTCTACCGTGGCTTCAAAGCAGATATAGATGAATGACCCACTCATCATAAAATAAAGCATGATGCTCTTTTCTAGGCCTCATGGGAAATGACATGTAGAGGGGACAGATATCACTATCCCATCACTTTGTGATTTATTAAATCCAACCATTCTGGGAGGGTTGGCTCAGGAGAAAACGTCCACAAAGTGAGGTCAGTCTATGGTATAGAGTAACGAGAGGAATTCAAGGAAATCTGTTGGCTTCAGGATGTGAGTTCATTTGTCACTGCACGTGACACATCTGCCTCCAAGTCCCCTGACAGGTATGACAGACAAAATACTAGCTACCAGAATGTTATTCTCTAGTTGCTGGCTTGTTCTTACCTACTGGTACGTGGTCCATCCTCTGCAAACCCAAGAGCAGGCCAACCTTTGGTCATCCAGAGCTTCCTCATGGAGCAACGCGGATGGAACAAAGAGCACCTGGATGGGGATCAAAGGACATGTGAAAATGTGCTGGTTGTCACCACATCCTTCATTGCCCTCAGCACCTCTGCTCATGGAGCACCTGCAGAGTGCTGCCTCCTCCTCTGGTTCCTCTCCCCGCCTCATCTGCCCCTTTTTTCTGGCTTGGTCCTTGGTGCAAACACCTTTCAGGTGTGGCTCCAGGTGAATAATTCTGAATTAATTCCCCTTCAGCACATTTAGCCCTCCAGGTGAGAACAGGTGGGGCAGAACTGGAGAATCTAACAGTGTTGATAATCAAAGTTTACACTGCTGGGAGAATATTTTTACTGATAGACATTAGGTCTGCCAGTAAAACCTGAAGTCTTATCCACTCGCCACTTTCTTCTTTTTTAATTTCCACGGTGCTGGTTCATGACCTGTCCAGTCCTTCTGATGCTATGGCTTTTATGGAGTAGGAACTGCTGCCTCTGGAGCACGAGGAAAGCCTCCAGGATTGTGAGGGTGCTAACACTGACAGATAATAAATAACAACACTTTTGGTTTTCTTGTGAATTCTCAAAATATCATGAGTGCGAGGAAAATAACACAGAAGCAGAGAGTTGAGTTCTTGTGCCGTAGCCTCATGCCCTGTGGAACGCCAGACAAAGGTAGTATGCGTGGTCAAAGGAAGAGTCCAATGAGATTATTTCAAATGAGACGTCAAAATAACCTAAAGTGTTTCTAATATTCTGGGAAACCAAGCTTGTTCCCATGGGCAGTAGGGCATCCTCAATTACTACTGGTATCGGGAAGAGCTTGGAAGTATTTACAACTTTTCTCAGGAGAGCAAAACGCCTTTAAGGATAGACCTGTCCCTGCCTGGGAAGTTGGGTTTGGTCCATGTTACACCATAAGGAGTGGGGGGTGGTGGCATGGACCTCATTTTCCTGATGTTGACCTCATTGGCAGATGGGCAATCATGGGTCAGCCATAAATTAAGTGAGCAACCAAAGTAATGAGGCTTTGGAAGATGGAGGGGAGAGACACGTCTACAGCCCAATTTTTATAAATATTTAAAGGGTGAGTGTCACGAGGATGGAGCCAGGCTCTTCTCGGTGACAAACAATGATAGGACAAGGGGTAACGGACACAAACTGGAACACAGGAGGTTCCACTTCAATTGGAGAAGAAACTTCTTCTCAGTGAGGGTGACAGAGCCCTGGCCCAGGCTGCCCAGAGAGGTTGTGGAGTCTCCTTCTCTGCAGACATTCAAAACCCGCCTGGCCGCCTTCCTGTGTAACCTCATCTGGGTGTTCCTGCTCCGGCAGGGGGATTGGACTGGATGAGCTTTTGAGGTCCCTTCCAATCCCTAACGCTCTGGGATTCTGTGATTCTGTGAATTCCAGTCCCAATGCTCACCACATGCATAGGGCTTGGACTTATGGGGTTGAATAAAATGGTAACACATAAAAAATGTTTTCAGGTCATATGTGATTGTAGGAATACACCCAACGAATGAACCTTTCACTCTCTTTCACCGACACGCTGTGGGCGAGCTCGTTTCCTTGTCCGGACAAAGCGACCGCAGGAGTTTCTTGGCTCCAGACTCCCAGTCTAGACTGTAGGATTTTTATTTTTTTTTCTTTTAAATTAGGAAATAGGCTTCTGTATCATGCTGGCACCTTTGTTA
>NW_010178969.1:0-847 GCF_000695765.1 Mesitornis unicolor
CATGGGAAGCCCTAGATGAAAATGGAAAAACACACCATATTAGTCCTCGGTGGATAATTCCAGATTTCCAACCCCAAAGCCCGGTTTCAAAGGACTGAGGCATAGTTTTGTGCTTTCTTACAGGACAATAAAGGAGTGGAATTACCTGTTACAGTGGTGACAGCAGTCAAGATGAACAGCAATATGGGATGCAGAATGTACTTACATTCTCCAACCTACCAATGAGGGCACGGGGTGGAGTCTAAATGGTGATATACCACGCTACAGTCCAGTGCAGTGTCTGCATTCCAAATTTATTGATGGCGCTTCAAGATGACCAGAGATTCAGAAGCTTTTCTTGCTGGAATGTGGATGGATGGGGTTGGTTACTGGTTGGGGAAAGTTTTACCTCTTTGAATTTTCTCTTCTGGTTACCTACCTAGACTCCTACAATCTGCTAATGATTGTAGTTATGATTGTTGTAATTCGTACCATTGTAATGTGCCCTTGTGGCCAAGAAGGCCAATGGCATCCTGGGGTGTATCAGAAGGAGGGTGGTAAGTTGAGAGAGGTTCTCCTTCCCCTCTGCTCTGCCCTGGTGAGACTGCATTTGGAATATTGTGTTCAGTTCTGGGCCCCTCTGTTCAAGAAGGACAGGGAGTTGCTTGAAAGAGTCCAGCGCAGGGCCACAAAGATGATGGAGGGAGTGGAGCATCTCCCTTATGAGGAGCGGCTGAAGGAGCTGGGTCTCTTTAGCTTGGAGAAGAGAAGACTGAGGGGTAACCTCATTCATGTTTATAAATTTGTAAAGGGTGAGTGTCAGGAGGAAGGAGCCAGGCTCTTCTCAGTGATGTCCAATGACAGGACA
>NW_010178970.1:0-2592 GCF_000695765.1 Mesitornis unicolor
CAGGCTGTTAACCTTTAAACCATAACATCAATTTTCATTAAGTCTCTATTTGTCAGGATAAAGTATATCTCTATTAACAATTGTGCTAGGAGGTTGTGAGCACCACTTTCTCATTTCAGTAGGAAGACGATAAGGTTGAGTCCTTCCAGCACCCATCCGCAGCATCCCAATGTACAGAAGTGTTCTGTATGTTTTCTGTACTCTGAGTCCTGCATCTTTCTTTCTAGCTCTATGTTACTGAGTAAATCATATAAGCAAATAATATTATAATTTCTATTAATCTTAGAAGTGATTGTAAAGAGCCAGAAGGATCACAGGATGAGATTATTTCTGGAATGGTCTGTATCACATTGTTAATGTCTCTTTTCCTTCACTGACAGTAGTGGAAGACTAGCAAGACTACTTTTATGCTGGGCTGTCATTATGAATGTAGCTGAAGTGTTACAGCATTGTTCTGTTTTTGAAATTTGACCGGAAGTCTTACAAACAGAATTAATAACTGGAATTATGACCCTAAGATTAACTAGGATATTTTTTTGTTCTTCTAAGTCCAGAACAGTACCTTGGACACTCAACAGTGAATTTGACTCCAGTGAGAGGTTCTGCATCTTCATCTATGGGGACCCAAATGGGGTATAAACTCTTGAAGAGATGAATGACTTCAAAATCAATCTACATATTTATAAACCACACTGAAAATTGTTAGCAATGTTTGAAAATTATGCCATCAGCTACCCAATAGGAGTAGAAGTTTCTCAAGCCAGCTGGAGTAGGCCCTACATGCAAATATCATTTTATGTAATGAATATTAATTTTTTTGCAGGCTAAACTAGAAATGAATGGAAGTTCAAGTATGTCAGTGTGACCCACAGCACCTGATCAGTGTATTTTAGCAGTGATTGGGATCAGATCAGTATTTATTTATTTGGTCGGTTGTTGCTTATACAAAAAGCAATACCGTATTGGTCATGTATCTCATTTCATATTGGTGTATTTATATCTGGTATTTACAGATCCAGAAGAACGGCCAGGCACTGTGAAATCCTTCCCACTTAAGTGATATTATTGCTGGTATTTTTCTTATATTCATGTTAGTATGAAATTTGGTAAACATCATTATTTTACCAGAAGGAAAAAAATGAATCAGCAAAGCACATGTTTTTAATGCAAGACATAGAAGGCAAAATACAATGCAGTGCTGTAAAGGAACATAAAGCACCTGTGACAGAGATTTAACAGTCCAGGTGTTATTGCTGGACAAAGATATACCAGATCTCAAGTTGATTGGTTATTTACATGCCATTGCTCCCTGTTCTGTATCTTTTATTGCTGAGACAATTTTTCAATTACTTGCAGAAAACATTTAGCTTGCTTGCTTTGTTTTATGAAAACAGCCTTTCAGCATCTTTCTTTTTACTCGCAAGTCAATGACTTAGGTGTGAACTCTCAGATGTTCTGCATTGTTTGAGTCCATCGACAACTAAAACCAACACACAACTCTTCATATTACAATATTTCTCAGTTATCTTTCAGGAACCTTGGTCTCTGGGTAAATCCAGATCATAGTTGCATCCAAACAAAATTAACCAAGAACCTCATTAAACTAACTCCTGTGTTCTAGCTACAGTTTCACAGCATTAGGTAGATCATTCTAGGAGGCCAAAGTTAGGAACTGGCATCCAAAATCTGGCACTTGGTTGAGTGTGTTTCTTTTTCTGAAGAATTCGCAATACCTAGAATACAAAATCTGGCAAGGTCATACAAGGGATATGTCCTTAACTTCCAGAGAAAGTGACCTCTTAAATTCTCAGGAATTAGTTTCAACATCTATACAAATGGATTTGGATGTCCAGCTGAACATATGTCATGGGGCTTTTGAAAAGCAATGAGGATTTGGAAGCACAAATACACAAGATTTGTTCATTGTAACCTTTATATATTAGACTGTTTAAGTATCGTACTCCTAGTTGTTAAGCTCTTTATCTTGGATTGGTGTTCATAGCATTTAACTTTGGCCTTCTAAACCATCTTTCGTTTCATTTTAAGCAAATGAGAAGACTCTCTTTATGTTCCTTCAGTGCAGAGAAATCAGCACTTCCACAGAACAATTCACCCTATCCCACTTTAGCATGAGATATGTCCCCCTGTTAAGATGTTATGTTCTCTCCTTTGTCTACAGAGGATGCTTAGATTACTGACTAAATAAGATAAGACTAAACTTGCAACTCTTATATGGATAATTATAGGTAAGATGAAAGCTCCAGTCCAGTCTTCCAAACTTCAGATTAGTTTTTGCACCTTAGTATGGAAGCTCACAAATCTTCAGCCTAAAAGGAAAATTGCATATCTAATAAAAGAAATGGTGGTGTAGTTTTTTTCCCCCCTTTTTTTTTCTGTGCATAAAGATAACATTTTGAAATAAACTAAGGACTGGATTTCCAGCAGATTAACAGAGTTTGTTAAGCACAGATGTTTCTGTAATTGTGATAAATATAAGAAATGAAAAGCATTCAATGGCTCTAAAAAGTCACACATCTATCCAGTTGACCTAGGGTTGGTGAAGTTACAAATTATTTAAATGCTTTCAGCAGG
>NW_010178970.1:2623-10028 GCF_000695765.1 Mesitornis unicolor
TTCCTGGTGAGAGGTAAGCACTAACAACAAAATGCCAGCTGGTGGCAAAGAGTTTATATGAAGGTTGGTACTATTTGTGAAACTGGGGTGTGGGGTACCAGTTTTGATTAATTTTGGAGTAATAGAGTTTTTTCTTGTCTGTTAGATAATAGTTTAGATAACTTTGAATTTACACATTTGTAGATAGAACTGTTATCTTCTATCATTACAAAGACTAAGAGTGAAAAGAAAGTAATTTCACTACAATGAAACCTTCAGGTGAGCAAGCCTTCCTCTGGATTTGTTTCACTGGTTTCAGACTTGAAGAAGGACCTCTGCTTTCTTCTAGTTGTACTGGTTTTCTTGCCTGGAATCTTCTCAGGTCATAGTAGATTGCTCTATACAAAAAACAGAATGTAGATTGTAAAGCTGGGTTTTAGCAAAGCACAAGTCTGAACAATCTCTGTTGCCAGACAAAAAGAAACTCAGACATCACAGCTCATAATCTTAAAAAAATCAACCAAAATTAAGATTATTTTCTTGAGAGATTAACCCAATTCATTTTGGATTAAGATCTGGGAAGAAACAAAAGAGTCCAAAGCAAATTCTATTAACTTGATCAGAGCTACACCGAGACTGTGTCTCAAGATCATTATCTTACAAGACACGGATGTCAACCTCATTATGTAACCAAGTGTGTCTAGCACTTTCCTGAATAAATATACTTAATAGATATAGTTTTGACCTTTTGCTGTAAAATTAATAAAAAAGAGATAGGTCTCAGTGTGCCAAGAGGCTTTGCTCGGTGCCATTAAATGATGATTTTTTGTGTAAATAAATACATTTCAGCACACAAAAGAAAAATATTTTTCAAAGAAATGACCTGAAGTTCCCCTCCTCTGTGTATTATCTCTGCACCATTTTATTTCAGAGAAAAAACATCTTCTTGTTCCAGAGGGTTATCTGTCTGTACTCATGTCTGTCTCTTCATATCCATATTCCACTAGAATGTTAATGCTTTAAAGTTTCAACTGTACCTCAGAGACGGAAGTATTTGACACAGGAATGTTGTTGCACTACAAGGACTGGCCCACAGAGTATGGAGCCTTGGGGAATTTTGATCCTTTGATTTATCTGCACTTTTATAGATCATCCTCATAGTATTTGAAAGTGATGGGCAATTCAGGATTCATCTATGCACACTATGGCTTATGCAGTGACTTGAACAACTCCCCTGAGATGGAGTGTAAATAATATTCCTTGCTCATGCAGAAATAAATGGGCTTTTGCTGCTCTGACCCCCAAAAGTCTGATGGGCAGGAAAAACACCATAAAAAAAGCTGCAAAGAAGAGGAAGAGGATGAAACCTGGAATCCTTCCTTCACTTTATTATGCATTTACTGTGCCTGAGGTTTTAATATTTGACTGGAAGGGTGGCAAATGTAAGACAGGAAGGTCAAATCTGTAGGGCTAATCTTCAGAGGGTGCATTCCAGTATTATTTCTTTCTTAGGGCTATCTAATGCACACTCAGCTTTCATGCTTGGGAACCCAAGGGAAAGGCACTGTAATGTTGCTGGTAGTCAGCAAGGAAACACAAAAATACTTTTGCTTTGCTTTGTAATAGCAGTGAAAAATCAAATAGGATTTCATATGGACACTATTCTTTGGTTAGCCTGTTCAGCAGCTGGCACGTGAAGACATCAAGAGTTGGTGTGTGAAGGTGAGGGTATCATCCTGACACTGCTCTGTGCCCTTCTTGCACTATCACACCTGTAGCACTCTCAACTTTGCAGAAAGGTTACAATTGATTTATTCAAGCCTAAGAGGAGAATTAGACCCACATTTTGAACATAATAGTACTTGATCATAACATCACTTCAGACTATGCACATGTCCTTACTGGTGCCAATTATTAATAAATTACTTATTAAAAATAAAATAAAATAAAAAGCAGTTCAAAGCTGAGCAATACCTGTGCTTATGAAGGACCACAGAGAGAAACAGAGGGGTACCACTCAGCTCTGTCCCCAGTTCTCATAGGGTTTCCTCTGATTCCATTTAGAATTAAAGAGCCACTGGGAATAGCAGTTAATGATGGAAGTCATCTTCAGATAGAGACAAGCACCCTCGATGCCACTGAACTCAACTCAATTCCTATGCTAAAAAAACCCTAAAAAACTTAACCAAACAACAGTGGGAGCTGAGATCCTCACTTAGTAGTAAAAATTTGAAAAAAATATAAAATTGTCTTTATACCTAGCATTACATTCTGCTTACTGACTTCACTGAAAGTTGTGTATCCTTCAGCTGAATCTCAAATTCTCACCTTTTAACTTCATTCATTGAAATATCGAAGTGCTTTTTCCTGTCTCACTGCCATTAGAATTTTCCAAGCATTTAACAATCCTTTATAGTATAAATATTATAAAATAAAATAAAACAAGTTAAAATACAATACAGTAAGGTAGAACATATTATAGCAGTATTAAAAAGCCACAGGCAAATAAGTCAGATCAAATCTATTAGTATATAACAGGAGAACAGCTGTCTATCAAAGCTCAGCCTCCTTATCTGACCACAATCAAATAAACAAGACAGCCAAGTGCCTCCAGGGCAGGGGCTCTGAGGAGTAGAAGAATGTCTGCAGAGTCTGGAGCTGAAAGGCTGCCATTCTGCTAAGGATGTCAATCAGCCCTTGGCTGTTCTGTGAAGCAGGAAGAGAAAATAATGTTCTGTTTTGCACAGGTGAACATTAGTCCAAAGTAGCAATGTGGTGTGGGATGTCTTTTTTTTTTTTTTTAATAACACAAATGAATATTTTACTATAAGAGAAGTTCAACAGAGAGGGACAAAACAGACTGAATGTTTATTTGAAAAGCTTTTGAGCCTTGAAAAACCAAATCCCTTTCCCATTGGAGACAATCTTTTTCAATTTAATTTTAATGAAATTTTTTCAGTGAATGCGTATTTGAATATATTCAAAGCAGAGCTGCCTATACACAAGTAAAGCTGACCAAGAGGGGCTTACAGCTCAATGAAGCTCCCCACTTTTCTTTTTGGTTGTTTTTTTGTTTGCTTGCTTATTGTTTTGTTTTCTTTTGTGCGTTGTGTTTTTTTTTTTCCAAAACAACAATTCCATAATTTCCAGTGTTTTCATAGAAATGTATTTGATAATTTTCAGCATTTTCATATAAATGATCTTCACTTGCCAGACTGCTATATTTGTCTTTTGGGGCTGATGATGGCTGCATTAAAGGGTCATCCCTTGAATTCTGAAAAGTAAGAGGTGTTTGCTTCAGCTATGAATTTTGCTTTGACCATTTAATCTTCCAGGAAAATCAGACTATTGTGTAGCTGTCAAGATTAAAGTTTATTTGTGGGGCTAATGCAAAACGTATACAAAAATATATTTTCTCAAACAATAAGTCAGATGGTCTCCTTTTTTTGGTGTTACTATGATCAAAATACTTCTCTCTTGCATCCTCTTTCTTACTGCTATTCAGATGAATCTAAAAGTCTTAGCTTTTTTTTTTTTTTTTTTTACTTATAACCCCTATGGCATAGCCAGACACATGTGCTGGTTTCATTTAGCTGTGTAATTGCTGATCTTGTTTGCAAATGTTGCTAAATATATGATTAGGCATAAACTGCAGCAGTCTACTCAATACATTCAGACAAATTTTATTATTGCATTCCTTATCTCAAATACCCACAGACAAAAATTCCACTTACCCAGTTCACAGTTGTCTAATTTTTTCTATAAGCTTTTCATTATCAGACTTTCAGTGCTGAAGGCAAAAATATGCCAGTGAGGCTAAAGTTTGAACTTACAGTATAACCTGGAGAGATGGTCACCAAGCACACACACAGCCCATAAAACACAAACGCATGTGTCAGATATGTTCTGATTTTACTTATGGTTTCATGCATCAATTTTAAAACATGAGTCAAGATCAGCTCACAGATCTGAAAGTTTTGAATGGATCATTTCTCATTCAAAAAGAAAGCTGGGCCATAGTCTGCACTGATTCACATTCGCTTTATGACAGCTGAAATATATCTATCAGCAGTGGTAGAATATGGCCCTAGATAATCTCTAGCTTTACACTGAAATTCATGTTTTGCAACACCAACCCCTGTCCCATGGATCTAAAGGTACCCACAGCATGCAAGACTATGTCTTTGGGCTCCTGTCCATGGATGCTAAGGAGGAGTTGGGTGCATGCAATAGGGAGTACATCTCATAATGAATAGTTACAGTGGAAGAAAAGAAGAGGAAAACAGTAAAAGCCCTAAAATTTCAGCTCTAGTAAACCTGTATTTGCAGTTTGCTCTCAACTGAGAAGGTGGATGTTTCTTACTCAATAAATCACCTGCCTTGATAATAGTTCAGTGACCTGAGATACAGAGATCAGGTCTTCTGTCTCAGATTTCTGAAAGCAAGCAGGAAGTAAATAAACACTGAGAAAAACCTTCACCTATTTTTGTTTTGAAGCTCACTTATTTTTCTTTACGTTTGAAGAAATATGTATTTTACATAAGCAAGGCAGTTGATTCCCAGTTAGAATATTGGCCAGGGATAAGGCTTACTGTTATGAGATCCATTTCACAGCAAAGGTTATGATCTTCACATCTGCTTGGTAGGAAATGACCTGAATGTGTTTTACCATCAGTGGATGTAGGCAAAACTCTCAGAAACATGTTTCTAGGGAGCTTCTGGGACTTCAGAGAAAGAGGTTATCTCTTCATAAAATGAGCCTGTTGGAATACATTCAGGAAATCTCTTTGTAAAGAAAAACTATACAGAAGTCTAGATGGTTACTTAAAATATTGTGCTAAACGGGCATATCATCTAACTTTAGTGGAAAAATTGTTATCTCTTGTCATTATGCCATCATTTAAAAAAACGTTATTCATCTATTAAAGTCCAGATAGTGTGGACATAGGACAGTCAGCACCATGTCTCCTGTGGTCTAAGACTTAATTCCAGCATATATGTTTTGTAATGAACATTAGACACATATCAACAAAAACTATAGGTATGACATCATGTGACCAAGAACTAAATACCTTTCAATGAACCTAAGAAACTAAAATTACCATGCTTTGCTCCTTTCTGACCATTATTTAGAGTAATTAAATCCTGTGCCTTCTGGAGCGTAGGGCTTGTCATGGAAGAGAAGACAGACAAAGTGGCTGCTTTTAATATAAAGGCAATTATTATTTGTTGAGGCTGCTGAACAAAGATTACTCAGTATCAATGTGGCTAACACTTAAGTCTACCTTGACACAACTTGGAATGTTTAAATGTAAGTACACAGTGTTTTCCTGTATCCTGTCCCGTGTTGTTAAGTCGTGGAAAGAATTGCTGATGACCAGATTCTTATGATATCCATCTCCTGCACAAAAAAAAAATGTGTCAAATAAAGGTCATGCTTTCATATTCCCAGCAGTTCAATGTCAGAACTGCAATAATTTGGAATTATTGTAATTCTCACTTATATTTCTGTAAGCTATGTTTAACAGTTCTATTCTTGACATTTACGTGTTGCAACTGAGTATCCATATATATATACATATGTCAGTATATATCATATATACAAAGATATATGAGGGAAATAGAAATTGCTGTGATGGGAGTATTTAGAAGACTGATCAGTCAAACTAGTTTAAACTTCAAAACAGAACTTTACTAGATTGATGTCCATTAACAATACATATGGTTTGTTTCTACTCATTAACAATTATTATCACTGCATATTCAACATAGTTAGTGCTTAACAATCAATCCTAAATTAAGCACAAGTACACACAGCCATGGAGCTTGTGCCATGCAGCTAGTTCTGATGACTGTAATCCCTGATGATCTTAATCAATAAAGTCAGAGTCGTCAGGCTTTCTCACAAGAGATCATCATCACCACGTTTGAGATCTCGTGCTGCTATAAAATCTTTGGATTTCTAGGCAATGCCTAGCTCTCAGCCTCCAGCTATTGACTCCTTGCTGTCCAAAGATGGGATGGGGTGTTGCATTCTCCGGCTGAGACAGAGGTCTTCTCCTATTGGTTGGCTGGGATTATTTTTGTCACTCACTGAGCTGCTGCTTCTTTTCCTTCAGCGGAAGCAGTCTTTTCGCCGCTCTTGAGGTTATGCTGCTTCAATGATCAATAATTGCCCATCAGTCTGTTGTCTGCAGTTCTGGGTCCTCTGTTTTCTACTTGTGTTCACACCTTCAAGGCCTTTGCTCTTATCTCACATTTAAACTGACATGACGGCAGGGAAAATCTGGTGCCATGCTCACGTTCATACAACAGATTCTCATAGCAAGCTGATAACAAGTCCAGAAGGCCAGGATAGGGGCCTGGCACTGGTAGCAGAAGGCTTATGCTATGTTACTAGCCCTGGTTAAACTATTTTTATGAACAATTAGGTACAAAAATGCCTATATGCTTATGCTATATTAGTGTGCTTGTGTTTGGTTTCAAAATAAATTAATATTAAAATCTGTTCAGTGTGTTCTGCTTTTGTGAAAGCAGCAGGTCACTGTTCATCAAATGTATATTCAAATGGTAAAACAACCACTTTCTCAGGGCAAACAAAAGACCTACTTATGCTGACTGTACATCAGCTTCAAGGGGGAGACAAGCCTAGAGGAAGAATTTAGGATTGTAGATTTAACCCATGAACATGACAGACTAATGAAGTTCTTCCAGTTACTGCTTCTATCTTTCCAGGGTGATTTTACACATTTCCTTTCACAGAATCATGGAATCATACAATTGTTTCTGCTGGGAGGGACCTTTAAAAGTAATCTAGTCCAGAAACTCCTGAAACCAGCAGGGCCATCTTCAAATACACCAGGTTGCTCAGTTTGAATTATTTCTCAGAGAAAGACTAACATGATGATCTTTACAGAAAGAGAGCCACAATAAAAACATTAACAAGAACGTTTTCATAACAACCTTTCATCACTTGTTTATAAACCCTTTTTTCACCTAGAAGCAGGACAATGGTCATGGCCATATGAACTTCTGTTAAGAAGCAGGACTTAAGAAGGAAATCAAATATCTTGTTTACGAAATAATAAGGATCTTTGCTCTTGTCAGGCTGACATAAGGTCACAGGAGAGAGAGAAACAGGGTGTTTTAATTAAAAAAACATACACAAAATAAAATTAAATAACATTATAAAAAATTTAAATTTGTGTAAAATTCTCATCAGTTTCCTTTTTACTTTGGAAAAGTAAAATCCTCACACATCTGTATGCTAGGAGTGTCTTTGTAGATAAGAGTCACTAATTTATATCTGCCTAATACACCTTTTACGAACTTGATCCTAAGAGCTCTTATCTCTTCTCTAAGCTAGACAGAAGCTGCTTTATTTGGTTATTTTATATGAGTAGTACTACTTCTTAGAGAAAGACGG
>NW_010178970.1:10061-23197 GCF_000695765.1 Mesitornis unicolor
TCAGGTGTCTGCCAAAGGTTTTCTCTGTTCACTTTTAGAGAGACAAAAATTATACTTTCAGAAAATATTAGTAAGTTTTGTCTCACACTGGATTGATTCTTCTAAAAGCAGATGAGTGAAGTAAGAAAAATCTCCATAGACAGCAGTGTCTTGAATTCTTCTACTTCACCACACCGCCTTAGAAAATATTAAACAGGACTTGGTTTTTAACCTCAGAGGTACTCAGAAGTAAATGCAATCCATATTATATTCTTATTCTGTCACCTAAACAACAACATTCTGTCAATATAATGGTCTACAAATTGCTAAAATATCAAAATCCAGATTCTGAACCCAGATCTCTTACATCACGGTCCCTACTATAACTACAAATCTTAATACTAAAATAAAATTTCCTCATGGAAGATCTATTTAGATTTCTGCAGTTCATTGAGAGAAGGAGATTTAATGAGTGTGTATTTTCTGATCAAACTGATACAGATGAAAATGTTTCAGCCATCTGTAAGAGTTACACACAGTTTGCTGTGTTTTAATAGAAGGGCTTTGTGAGCCTTTGGAAAACAGTGAGAAAGTAGTACAGTATTACCCCCTATTTGGGGGAGAGAGGGGAAACTTAGAAATCTGGTTTTGGTCTTGTTTCTCCAGTTAGATAAGATTTGGTACAGGATGTCAGTCAAGTGCCTGAAGCTCAAGATAGGAGTCCAGTTAGCCCCCTAGACTCATCAAAGTTTTCAATGTTATTTGCACAAATAAGAAGAAGTTTTTTGTAAGCATGGTTTTATGTGAGAAGAATATGTATTTTTTTATTTGACTTGTAAATGTTATTCATGAAGCTAGGCTTCTCTCACTTCTGTTTTCTTACATTGAGAATATTTGTGTGGGGTTTTTTGATTTATTTTAATTTCCCTGCACAATTGTAACACATATGAACTTTTGATAGAGCTGGGCAAACTGTGCTTTTAAATGCTCTACTAATATTTACTTGAATTTTTAAAACAAGTTCTTAGCTACTAGGATAGCCCCCACTCTGTGTTTGTTTTCCGCAGTTATTTTAGTTAATGAGTTTGCTGGCTGGGATGTTCCTGGGAACAGCTAATTTTAGACAACTATTACAAAATACTAACAGAAGGTGAATTTCACAAAATGCTGCTATTTGCAATGGAAGTCTGGTTTTAAGAGTTGTGATTTGCTTATTCAATCACAAAAACATATCATATGATTTATGTGTCTGCTCACACCATCTTGAATTTCAGATTTTAAATTTTATGTACTTACAACCATCTGCTCACAAGCTAAATTCACACCATGGTTTTATTGGAGAAAATACATATATTTGGTAAACAGTTTTGAATAGTTGATGAAGGGGAGGAAAATGCCATGTGATTGTACAATTTCTTCAGTAGGACTTGGAGGTCACCTTCATTTTCCTGCTTTCTCAGTCTGTAGTGTAATATTTTGATCATTTCTCTTTGTTTGGTCTAGATAGCTTAATTCTTCCCATAGGACACAGAGCCCACAGTTCCTGAGTGAATAGTTTCACATTCAGGGAATTAATGGCTGAATGCTAGATTTTCCCTATTTTCCATATTTCATTGTCCAAATGATTAATCCCTGCCTTTAGCCAGGGCGTCTTCTGGAGGTATCCTGAATTTGGTATTAAGGAAAACAGTAAAGATTTAGGCATTAAACACTCTGGAGGACTACTTCACACAGGCTCAAGACTTAACAGCAAGTCTTGGAGGACCATTCAGTTTGCTGCCGCTCCTGCAGCAAGGAAAGTAGAGGCACCAATGGACAAAGAGATGCTGGGCAGCTCCAGTACTTTTCTGGTTGTCCATGGGGAGAAAAGAGGAGCTGAAACAGCAGATGAGGCTGCTGACGGTGACAACCACCACTCCCCACGAGTTTCACACACCTGTTTTCTGCAGGTTTGGCATGGTGGTATCAGTGGGGAGTTGACTGCTTTTACCTTCACCTCATCTCATCCCTACCTGCAGGCTGCTGTGCTAAGCTGGTAGCAAGCTGGTTGGTGCCTACTGGAAGCCCCAGCTCTAAGTAGAAGCAGTTTTTTCTACGCAGTTATGGTAAAACAGGTAAAAACCATCATCAGTTGCACTGTTAATAATTTAGGTGCAATTTCTGTTGCGCTGTCCAA
This sequence comes from Mesitornis unicolor, assembly GCF_000695765.1. Taxonomy (NCBI): domain Eukaryota; kingdom Metazoa; phylum Chordata; class Aves; order Mesitornithiformes; family Mesitornithidae; genus Mesitornis; species Mesitornis unicolor. The sequence continues at coordinate 12,217 of NW_010178970.1, forward strand.
ATTAATGTCTTGGACTGTATTGTGAGGTACTTCGGCATCCTGGTCTTCTACCTGTCCAGATCACAACCTTGTTGAAGAACATCAGATCTGCTATCCAGTGTAACCTGTAAATATCCTGTTAACCTGTAAATAATGTGAAACTAGATATAAACCATGTGAATCTATTAACAAGTTCTAAGTTACAACTCCAGTGAGATGTGTTTACAGAAAGCATCCTTTCTGAAACATGATTTCTAAGGTTCTGCTAAAGTTGAGATCTACAAAAAATGTTGAATCTAGGTGTGTTTGATAGTGTGAAGAATGTCCAGGGAGTAGTGTAAGGCAGTGGAAAATAAGGAGGACAAGTAGAAGAAAACTATTGCTGGAAAACATGGAAGAAACAGTGACCTCCTCACCTTATTTTCATGCTTGAGATTCAACTGCCTGGCTCCAGAGAGGAGAGAGTAGAGGAATCCTGACAGCTCTAAATACTATAAAATGCCCAGTGTAAGTTTCTGAAAAACACTTATAGGAGTGAAGAGAATATAAAACTGAAGAACGAGAATAGAAGAACTTATCCTAGCTTATTGAAGTTCCTTCATTATCAGTGAGAGGGACATACAGACACAGGCAGAAGTACTGACAAGTACTCAACTCCCTCCTTCCCACACAGAAAGAGGCAAAAAAACCAGTTTCACACTAAGACGAGCAGACCTTATCTTGCACAAATGTCCCGTAACATTTATAAATCCTTTTCCTCTTCACAGGCATTCAGAATCACTCCTCCATCAGCAGCAGATGTACAGAGACACCCACACTGGTAGAGAAGCATGGGCACAAAAGCCAGATTCACAGAAATTCTCCCACCCACACTTACAGACATTTCACTATAGAGACAGACGTATGGCTCATCAGACACACATACTGATGGCAAGCTACCAGCAGCTACAGAAAATATTTAGAGCTCATGCTGTAGACATGTTGCCACTTTCTGCATTTGAAGGCAGCACAGAGCAGTCCAGTACCCCAACACAAGTATTAGGAGGGTTGGTCACAACACTGGGTAGCCACAAGGCTAGGGAGGGTGTGTGCCACTGCTCTCTGCTGCATGATCCCTGTGAAGAACACATGGAGAGCACAGTATGGTACTACTTGCATGAAAGAGTTCCTCACATTTAACTCCACCAGACATAAAAGATGTAGACAAGCACAGACAAGGAAGCTTTATGGCCATAAAAGTTAGCTTTAATTCCCTGCAACTCTGTTTCTTCTTTAATATGAGAAAATCAGCCAGTTTGTCATGGTTAAAAAAAATATAACATGATGTCTACAGCATCTTGTAAGCATGTGGTTCAGGGAACTCAAGCCCAATGCAGTTATGAGGTATTTCAGATTGACATTCTTCATGAACTTATGTCTTTAAACAGCCCAGCAGAAGTAGCTTTTAACTGAGTTTGTCCTTGTCTGTGCTTGATACTGAACTTGCTGAGAGCTGCCACATTTCAGCAGTTTACGAAAGGAAACAGTCAAGATACCTGTCCAGTTTCTATACAGTAGGCAAAGCTGTTCCTTTTCTTCCCATAAATTTAAACACCATCTTTACCCATAGTCCAGCAAAACCTTTATCTGTATTTCAAGTTTGATTTGAGAATGGAAATTCTGGAAAATATTACATTGTTTGACTAGAAAATAAAACCAAAAACAAAGAAGAAAGTTCTGATATTTTCACTCCTGAAATCATCACACTGTTCCATATAAACCAAATCCATTTATAATCTGAATTTGTTTGTATCTGCTGTTTTAAATAGCTCGTTTCAGCAGGGCTGCATGATGTTTTCCCTGTTGTATGGTTAGTACGCCTGATAAATTAACAGCCATGCACAGCATCAGAAAGGAGACTGGTAGCAGAGGTGCAATTTTAATCTGACTTTATCTGTGTTGCATACCTTAACTGCAAGAAAGTCCTTCTTCACTGTCTAACAAGCAGTACACATATGGTAATAAACCATGTCAGGATGTACTGGCAGCATTTGAACAGGCTCTTCCCATAGACATCTTTCACATGGCTTTTCTTTGTTTTAGTGATATGATCACACATAGATCAAGGTGAAGGAGTGCAACACTTTAGAGAGGAACACACTAATACTGACCAAAAAAAGATGTGCTGTAATTCAGAGGACTTTAATTCTGCTCCTGGTCCTGCTGCTGAGCTGGTGAAGTCTCTTCATTTAGGCGTGCTGATCCCAGTTTCCCACAGAAAGCTCTTTAAGCTCCACCAGTGGCAGGAATTGTTGTCGGAGCTATTCAAGATTGATGTCATTACTTAAGCAAAAACCTTTTCCTCATCAAAGGTGTGGTCATGTCATTTTACAGCAGACTTTACCAATTTATGGGTTATCACTCATTCCGCTGGATCTGCTGCACAATGCTTGGTGGTCTGAGCATGCAGCACATCACTCCACTGCTCTCATGGGGTTGTGGATGGTGTTAGAAATGTTATAGCAAGCTCCTGGTCTGGGACATAGTTTTAATGTTCCTGCCATTTTCTCACATTTTCTATAGTTCTAAAGCTAATGATTTACGTGGCATAAAAAGTGTGCATGAACCCCAGGGTTTTGTAACCACAGCAGGGAGAGTGTGGCACATCCAGGGTAAGGAAGTGTCATTAGCCATGGTAAAAGGGGATGCTGCTCTATCCTTCTGCCAGAGGAGCAGCAACCTATGACAAAAGGCCTATGGGACCCTTGGAGCTCAAGGATGTATGATTGCATACATCAGCCCTTGCTTGGTTTCCCACATATGTCCAGATGAACTCAAAAGAACCTGAGCTAGACATGGTTGTAAACGAAAATTAACGCAAAAGACACACACTGCAAGAGCTCTGGGCAGCCTGTTGTGTGTGGTAGATGTGTGGGGTGTTAGTAATTGCAGCTAGAAATATAACTGTCTTCTTAGGTTGTTCAGAAAGAAAATTAATGTGTGAGGGGATCAGGTCCTCACCACAGTCTCACAGAATGTAGGGGAGGTTCATAGGAGCCAGTGCAAATTGTAAGTCACACAGTTTTTTTGATTTCTAATTCCTCGCCTACTAATTTTATTTTCTGGTAGTCCCAGATTCATCTTCAAAGCTTAGAGCCACCTTGTCACATGCACTTTCTAAAGATGAGGGACCCACTGAAAAACATAGATTTGTTGCTGAAATCAGGGAGAGGAGTTCTTAGCAATGGTCCAGGCAAAGCAACTATGACAAAATGCTCAGGTACAGCTGACCTTTAAGGCATAAATGTACATGAAACAAAGTCTCTCAGGAAGTATAATTTGAACCAAGGACTTAATTAAATAATCACAATAAATTTTAGAGACTCAAAGCCTTATTAAAAAGAAGTTAAGAAAGAATATTTTGCACAGTCCCAGATACTGCCTTTGAAGGGACTGGGACAATGGGAGTTGACAATATGCTGACATTTCTGGCCTTCTGGAAATTTGGTGCTGCTCAGAAGGTTTGCATAGATAATATCCTAAATGTTTTTATTTCTACAGGTCATTATTTTCCTTGATTGTGAATTCAGTGAATTCATAGGCAATTCAATCCTGAGTGTAACCTGATTTCATAAACCACATGCTGGACAGAAAATAACCAGCCGAACTGTAGCTCTCTGTTCAGCCAATTTCTCCCTGTACCATGCCCCTCTCTGTAGAATTTTCCTCTCACTAAAATATTTTCCCATCTAGACATGTACAATTCCCATGTGCAACTCCCAGCGCTGTCAAAATGTGCCAGGCACATCAGTGCTGAGCTGATCAGTCGGGAGAGCCAATTCCAAAGGTCAGGCTTCTTATTTCATACCTAACGCTGCTGATGTGGCTGATCAGTTCAAGGATATGTACAGAAAAGAGACAGAGAAGAATGGCTTCTTGGGGAATTCAAGACCTGACTTGTAGACAGTGAATTGTCCAGATAAAGCAAGTGAACTTGTTAGCACTTGGAGTGTCATGTGCAGGTTTCTTTATAACTTCTTTAAAAAAATATTAAAACCCACTAGTTTGAGATTTTTTGTGATTTCGATTTTCTGGGGTTTCGGAGGGTGGGGTTTTGGTATTTTGTGAAAGAACCTAAAGATGTTATTATATTAAGCTTCTTAGGGCTGCCAACTGGATACATTAATTCATTCTCTATTGCTGGTGTGGGACATTACTATGAAACAAGAAGTTAACAGAGTGCAGGTGTAGGATGCCACAGAAGTAAACAGGAAGGAGATCCAGAAAAGAAGCATGAATGTTAAGTTCCCATCACATTATATAGATCTCCCTGCACCTGACCAGCCATGCCTTGATCAATGCAAAGGAGATGAATGAGCTCGTCCACCTGGCTGGGTTGCCATTAGGAACACAGCAACAGACCATCGGTAACTCCAGATGACGGGACATTTTACGGAATAGGACTCCAGTATTGCAGGAGATGCCATTTATTTCAATAGTCCTACAGGAGCAGTCAAAGTTTTGCCTCAGCTGATACTTTTATGACTGGACAAGTGTGGATCCTCCTGGTCTGGACCTTAGCCACATGCTCTCAGATGTGCTGCAGTGTTCATATCACTTCTCCAGCTCCTTAGATGTCATTTGAACTTATTGTGCAAATCTGAGTGGTGCAAAGCTTATTCTGGATTTTTACTTAAGATGGTGAGTTTCTGTTCCCCTCTGAGAAGCACTAGAGATACATATTTTATGCAAAGTTTTCACCGCATATATAGAGCCTAGGATAAATTTCATGTCTCAGGGCTCAGTGAAGGTAGAGATAAAGTGAATAAAAATAGGGAAAAAAAAAAGAGAGAGAAAAGTATAAATATTTAAACTTTAGCATAGTGAAAATTTCTCTTCTTACACATAGCTGTTTTTTTTCTATTCATGTTTCCTCCACTTCTGAACTTATACTTGCCTATGTTGCACAGTGCAAGTATGTAGTAAAATGTCCAGCTCTTAACATATTTTCCTGTGGGGACATGGCAAATAAATGCATAAATTAACATATATGTGAATTTCCGTCTCAGGGGTTTAGCAGAACTTTTGAAAACTGACATGATGGAATTTTTCAAGTCATCTTTGTATAATTTGTAGGAGATTCTGAACATCAGATTTTATTTTTTTTTTCCTGTGTCATAGCATTCCTTGCAATCTTCTGAAACAAATTTATGCCTTTGAAAGATTTATGGAGATGGGTGTGGAGTTTCACAGATTTATTTTTTGTCTTAGTAACTCCAGGTCCAAAAGAAAGACCTCATGAATTTAAAATTGGCCATTAAACAATCTCACTGGATCTTGGGGAAATCTTACTCACTTCTGAACAAATTTAAATATATTTTTATTAGAGTCCCAGAAAGAATGGATTTTGAAAGGCAGTTGAGAACCTTCTCTATTTAATGTAGATGTCATATTTTAAGTTTAAAAACTGGCCATTGCAACAAACACTGTTTCTGGAAAATTCTCATCACAACATCAGGTCAGGTGGAAATGGCACACTGCAGAGATCTATATACACAAATTTTTGCACACAGTACACGCACATGTATGCACACCATGAGCAAACATGAACACACATGTACACAAACAGGCAATTAATATGTGCCTCTTTGAGCAGTGGTCAGTTGAGTGTTCCTTCTTCTGAACATCACGGCCAGGAAAATAATAAGCAGTGCAATGAGATTTTGTGTTTGACTGAAAACTACGAAACCTACAGCTAACTTAGTTCACGCATGAGACATGTTCTAATACTTTTTGTTAGTACAGTAAAAAAACCTTTTTTCTATCATAAAGCAACACAGTTAATTTACAATGCCTCACTGAGATGTCAGTGTTACAGGGGATGAGTTTGGCACTCAGTACAAAACAATCTCTATAATAATTTTCTAGTTTACATCAGTTTTCCATATAGAGAATTTGCTAGGTTTTGGACTCATTCTCAAAATCTTTGAGTCTTCAATCACATTTAACCACTTTAAAAGCAAACAAAGAAACCAGTAAGCAAACGTAAAACCTCTCATTGCTCTCTGTCTCTATAATTAAACCCACAACAAAACAAAAATATAAACCCAAAACATTATTTTTTTATTTGTGATGAATGTTTCTTTAAGCTAAAAGTGCAACCAAAGATAGTTCACATCTTTTCACTAGGAAAGTAGGAAAAATGCATTTTCTTCATGTGACCTTAAAGGACAACCTCAGTTGAAAAATTCTAATTTTATTTTTATTTTTTTTTCTTCATTCTATCTTATAGCTGTACTTCCCCAACCTTTAATACTTCTGCAAAGATCTGATGACATTTTTTGACGTACACGCTCTTACCGCTTTTCTTCTAGCCATTGAAATCATAAAGAGGAGGGGGAAAAAAGCCAACAAAAAAATCCCAAGTCCCAGACGCTCACTGACATTGAGACACAAACTATGCTACCAAGCCATATACCATATGACACATGAAAGGCCTGGACAATACTGTACAGACAAGGTCAGGCTCAGTTTATATGGAAGAAGTTAATTACAAAGGAGGGAAGAAGTCCTTAGAGTCTCTGTAACTGTAGAGGATTTTCTGTTCCCTTGTCACAGAGTTTAGCATAGTTTTCTGCCTTTGCCTGTCTTATCACATTATTTGAAGCTGAATTATAGTCATGCTCTGAAAATCAGCACTTAACTCCTGCAAATCTCAGCCTAGTGCATGATGGTTTCCTCTCTACTGTCCTCACACAACCAGTTTCTAACTGCTGCACTTCATGTAGCTTCGTTCCTGCCTCCAGCAGGTACATCACATCAGTGAATACTCAGAAACCGTCTAAATTTTGATTTTTGTACAATATCTTTCTTGCATCTGCTGTCAAACAAAAAGCATTATGCTTTGCTCAAGGAGAGAATGATGTTTTATCATCAGCACTTCAACTTAATGTTCTCTGGTTTCTCTGTGTTTGCTCACCTGGCATGGCTGACTTGAAGGCTCTTCCAATGTCTCATGCTCAGACAATAATACTTGGTGCTTCATGTCTGCTTTGTGTGCCTGAGGTTTAAGAAGGTCACACAGGATTGTATAAAAAAGAACTTTGCATTTTAAAGAACTAGGGGTATAAACATATATTTCCTAAACAATCAAAAATACCTTATGAAATAGTGTTTAGCCTTTTTGATATAGACTCCTAGAATAATTTATGTTGGAAAAGACCTTTAAGATCATTGAGTCCAACCATACATCCTACACTGCCAAATCCACCACTAAACCACGTTCCTATGCGACACATGCATCCGTCATTTAAATACCTCCAGGGATGATGACTCCACCGCTTCCCTGGGCAGTCTGTTCCAGTGCTTGATAACTCTTCCAGAGAAGATTTTTTTCCTAATACTCAATCTAAACCTCCCTTGGTGCAATATGATGCCATTTCCTCTCATTCTATAACTTGTTATTTGGGTGAAGAGACAAACCCTCACCTCACTGCAACCTCCTTTTACTAGAGGGCAGTAGTTGTAGAGGGCAAAAAGAGAGCGATGTATCTACCATTTCAGATTATAAGCAGCTCTGGGAAGGTCCTGTTTTGTGTGTCAGTACATATCTGAAAAAAAGTCATGTTTTACTGATCCCTATCATGAAGGAGGAAATCTCATAACAATGAAGAAAACTCAGCGTAGCTGGAAACAAAAACTCAGATGGTGATGTTTCTTGTTGGCATCCAGCATCCTGCACAAAGTTCTGTGCTATCTCCTGAAAATAAGAAAGGTTGTGGGTAGTGAGGATGGGATTAAACCTGAAACTCAGAGCAGAAACATGAGCCTAAACTTTATATATCCCAGATGAGCAGCACTGTAGCCAGGCTGAGGTTCCTGAACCTATCAGGAAAGTTCAGATTTCATCCATCTTCCTTGTACAGACTGTATCTTCTCTGTGGTCCAGACTTGCATAAGCCCTTACACAGCTCATTACCAATTGCTGAAGTTTCCTCCTGATCCAGTTTTACCCAAAGCCCAAGACTACAGAGTTAGCCATGTCATAGCAGGAGTACAGCAAATGACTGAGAACAGGGAAAGCGCCTCATATAGTTAAACTGCAATGACTTTTTTGACAAAAATAAGCAACGTCTGCTTCCTCTATTTTCTTACTTTGCACTTTTAAACTCCTGGCAATGTCTTTCCAGTTTGGACAATCCAAATATTCTCCAAATGGAACATCACCCAGTCATGCAGATGAACACAGCAGAGAGCCTCTGCTTAGAGACACTGTAGTGAATGTAGTGGACAAAGACACTTTGCTGTCACATAGATTATTTTATGACTCCTTCTGCATAATTTGTTGTCCCTTTCGCATACTATAATATTACCACAGTGGCCCCATAGATTTCCATGCACAGCTCTGTTGCTCAGGGACACAATAGCTGGTCAGATCAGGTTACATCAGATTAGATGACCTGAAAAAAATAAAATATAGGAATCTGTTTTTACACCATGTCTGCACTGTCACACAGCACAATTTAAGTTTATGCCATGCCAATGTAGACCTTGTCATGCCCTGTGTTACAGAGCTGGTGACAACTGGTGCTGTGGTTCATTATGTGTTGACTTGCTGAGCTGCTGATGTGCTTTATTAAACCAACATTATTTGAGTTCCACAGACCCGTGGAGATCTTCAGCTGTCTGTTTCCTTACTTGAATTGTTTGCTGTGTGTTGGATCTAGTTAAATAATCTTACTCCTTTTGCTTTTGTTCTCATACAGGGGAATGACAGAGGGGAAATGATAGGCTTAGGAACTTCAGGGAAAAAGAAAAAGAAAAAGAAAAGAAAAGAAAAAAAGAAAAAGAAAAAGAAAAAGAAAAAGAAAAAGAAAAAGAAAAAGAAAAAGAAAAAGAAAAAAGAAAGAAAAGAAAAGAAAAGAAAAGAAAAGAAAAGAAAAGAAAAGAAAAGAAAAGAAAAGAAAAGAAAAGAAAAGAAAAGAAAAGAAAAGAAAAGAAAAGAAAAGAAAAGAAAAGAAAAGAAAAGAAAAGAAAAGAAAAGAAAAGAAAAGAAAAGAAAAGAAAAGAAAGAAAAGAAAAAGATAGCCTCAGGAGTCCAGCAGTCCAGGACTTTCTGGGTTTGATGCTGACTAACTGGGGAAATAGAGAAATCAGCAGTGGAAACAGAGCAGGGAGCTTTGAAGTAGGACTATGTTTGTGAACAGGTAACAAGCTTTTACTGCATGAAAAAAAGGATGTTGCCATAGGGGTTGAAAAGAACCTGGCCTCATAAAATGTGCTGGTTTGACAGTTTTGAGAGCTTCCTTGTGCCAATCCTGTCAAACTGCAGCAGGAGCAGAGGAACAGGCAAAGCTCGTGAGCTGCTAGTTAACACACTCGCGTTCAGAATCCCGCATGGCAATTTCAAACTGTCCCTACTTAGATGTTTTGCATCAGGATTTTTCTGCCTAAATTCTTTCTTCTCTGATCTCTGTGACCTACACATGTACCTCTTTCCTCTCGAGGCTGATACAATCACAGGCTGAAGCAAGTAAGAACTGCCCAGTAATGAGGAGGGAAATTATGTCTGCAGCTACTGCAGATTGAATGTTAAAATAAGATAAGACAAGATAAGATAAGAAAAAGTTAATGGAAAAGTCTGATTACTGACCAGTTAGACATAATTAGTGCAAAAGATGCAATGTGGTACCACCTCTGAATAATCCAAACAATTTGCCCTGAAATGGCAAGATGACATTTTTACACCACCACTTCAACTCAGCTTCTTCCTCAGTGGTGACAGGTATCTCCACGACTGGGAAAAATAAGGTGTGCAACAAATTAGGAACCATTTTGCATTGTGATTTTTGCAATTGATGCTCATCTGAGAATCAAGAGTACTGAGCCCTCTCTTTGTCACTAATATGACATTTTTTTTCTCTTTGCAAGTCTTTTCTATGGAAGCAAAATCAGATGGGAGTTTAAAGGATAGAGGATAGGGATGGGAAATCAAATTCAGCTTTTGGGACTCCTCTTTAACCTAAATTATCCCTTAGCAGCAGCTGCTGATTCTCATGTCTCCTGTCAAAACTATTGCCACTGCATGCTTATTGTGTTAGGGGCCATTCTCAACTCCTGTAGCAACACCTGCATTTGTACAGTAAGTGAAGCAGCTCGGCTCCTTGTTTCAACCCATCAAGCATCTGCTTATCTGAGCTGTTCCCACTGAATCAGCCTCTCCTCATCCCCTATGGGGAAAGGATACCCTATCAGCTGGACTATACTGAATTAACAGATATGCCATCAAAGTATTTGTAAAAAAGCGATATTTTTATGTCCTAGTGTTTAAATTAAATGAGAAATGAGAAGCACAGCTTTGACAGAGCAAGTGCCAGTATGGTACTTGCATCGGTGTGACTGTAACTGTATTGCTGTATTAGTTTAACTTGCAGATTTTTTTTCACAGTGCTTGAAACTGCAGACCCTGTAGTCCACGTGGAGATGTCTGACTGTAATACTCCATGAATAGCAAGAAAATGCTATACCTTCTGATGTGATTTCCTTCTGCAGTAACTTCCATGAAAATAGATTGGGGTTAAGTATTAAATAACATAGCAATACAGAGCATAATAGGACACACTGTTTTGCCTGTTTAGCTCCCACTTTTCTCTCAGTATTACCCACAGAAGTAGCTAAGAAACACTTGGTTAAGGGCGAGATCCAAGACTTATTCTTGACTTCTTACTATGTACAAACTGACCACAACGCTTCCCTAATATCCCCCATAGAGCTGTAATGAGTCATCTGCAAAGTTCTTTGCCCGAGAACCACTCTGAAAAGCTTGCTGTAGAGAGAGAGAAAAAGTCACAAGAAAAAGTCCGAGGCGCATTCACCAGGTACCTGCAATGCCTGGAAGCATGAAACCAAGCACTGGGGAGGTGGCAAGCACTGGGAGAGGTGGCAACCATCACTAGATCCATATCTGGTGTATCCGGATGCCTGGATATTGACGAGTCAAAGGAATTAGAGAAGTGGGATGTGT
>NW_010178971.1:0-1195 GCF_000695765.1 Mesitornis unicolor
GGGCACTGGCAGATCCCTGTCCGCATCTCGGCGCCCGAATTGGCCATAACACAGGGATGCTTCCTATGCCTCAGCCACGATTTGGCAGCCCCCCCTCCACCACTGGTGTGAGTCAGGGTAGCCTTCCCGGAAAACACGATGCCAAAAGCTCCTCTTTCCCGGGATGACGTGCCGGGGAAGGGGCAGAGCCGAGAGGAGCCCAGTGTCTGGGATGTAGCCCCAGATAGGGGTCACCACATCGGGATCCCCATTTTGGGGACAGATCGGTGGCTCACTCTTGCCTCAGCGGCAAACCCAACTGGCACGGCCAGGATGGGCTGGCACCGGCTGCCACGCTCCCAGGAGGGAGCAAACATCTCAGCACCGTGAGGGGGGTACCACAGAGTCCAGCCAAGGGGCACTTCCAAGCAGCTCTTGGGTTATAAGCACCCTGTGCCCACCCTAGGCATGGTTTTGTACCCCTGGTGACACTGGCAGAGCCCACATAAGAGACCAAGAGGATCCCAATGCCAAAGTCCTGAGCTGGGCAGCCTACACCAACCAGGGCACCTCTGCCACCACAGGGACGCCCCCAGTGCGTCCACCTCTGCCAGCAGCAGCAGGGGGGATGCCCACACACCTGCACTGAGTGCAAGGATTTCCCACTTCAAGGGATGGTGCAGATAAGCCAAAGCCTCACAGCCCCAGCACCCACTTGCCACCGTAGACCACGGAGCACCCCACAACCACGCTGCCACCCTCCCAGGACCCCCATCCTACCTTTCCTTGGGGCTTGTGCCCTTCCCAGCTCCTCATATCCAACGATGGGGGCACCTGGTAGATGTCTTGAGCCTGACCGGCCGAGGGAGGAACCTGGTAGACATCCTGGGGGGGGCTGGCAGAGCTCCCGGGGTACGCCTCTGCTGCTTGGCCAAGGGAGGGGGGCACCTGGTAGATCTCCTGTCCGGGGCTTGGGAAGGCATGGGGTGGCGTCTGCTTCGGGTAGGGGGGTGGCTGCTTAGCTGGGGCAGGCGGAAACTGTCCGGTGGGCACCGAGCCCGGGTAGAGACCCTGCTGTCCCTTGTTAGGGACAGGCATCAGGTAGACGTTGTCCCCTTGGGGGGCATAAGCAGGGTGCATGGGTGTGTACTGCGAGGCGGGTGACAGGGGGGTATAGCCCCCTTGGTGGTGGTAAGGCAGAGCTGGCTGGGGCACT
>NW_010178972.1:0-978 GCF_000695765.1 Mesitornis unicolor
CCAACTCCTGATATTCTGGGATTCTGTGAAGTGGAGAAAAATGTGTCCAACACCTTCAAACTCATCTTGCCAGGGCTTTACCTGTCACTGCTTTGCCTTGGGGTAACCATGGTGCTGCTCTTCCCCAGCTTCAGCTGGACTGAATTTGCAGCAGCAGCTTCCATCATCTTCTGGGACTCCTGACACAAAAAGGGAGAAATCCTCTCTGTTTCTGACCAAAGAGGAGATAAACCAACCCCCCAGCAAAAACACCGCATGCTGCCCTCTCATTCCGACCCTCGGCTGCTTCAGCAGGGCCACTGCCCACTAAACCATGTCCCCAAGTGCCACATCCACATGTTTTTGGCCCCCTCCAGGGATGGGGACTCCACCACTGCCCTGGGCAGCTTTCAGGACAAGTTGTGACAGAAACAGGCAATCTCACAGCCTGAGGGAGATGTCCAGCCCCGAACACCCAACAAGGGCTACCTCTTCTTCTTTGGCTTCATTTTTGGCATCGTCCAGCTTCTTCTTCTTGCTTTCTGGCATCAGGTCATCCAGAAAGCTGAGCTCTCGCTTCGAGAAGCAGAAATCCATCACTTTCCGGACAAAAACGAGAGCCAAAACCTTCAGGAACAAGAGGGAAGAGATGGGGTGAGGCTGGAGATGATGCTACAAACTCACCCCACCAGTGCCCAGCGGCGCCGGCTCCTACCATCATGGGGAAGACGATGGCGGCGCGGGTGGCCTTGATGGCCCAGAGCAGGACGAGGCAGAGCAGCTGGATCAGGGTGAAGAGGTGCACCTTCCGCAGGGGGACGTGCCGCAGGTAGATGAAATCCGGCTGGTGCTTTGCCGGCATCCAAAACAGCTTCAGGCGATCGAAGAACTGCAAAATACAAGGGAAAACCTTGGGAATATGGGAAGTCTGGCCCCTGTTGGGATGAGGAGGGAGCTCTCAGGGTCAGGAGTGGGGTAGGTGGCACTGCAGAAGGGAGA
>NW_010178973.1:0-1694 GCF_000695765.1 Mesitornis unicolor
GGTGTGCGTCACCCCCGAGCAGATCGAGGAGGCGGTGAGTGGGGACGGCGTGGGGGACACGGGACAGGACAGGGTGGCAGCCCCTGATGCCACGCTCTCCACCTGCCTTGCTCACCCCCATGTCCCTGTCCTGATCCCCAGGTGGAGGCCGTGGTTGGGAAGCACCGAGAGGAGCTGCTGGCTGAGCGCTACCACTTCAACATGGGGCTGCTGATGGGTGAGTGTGGGGTGCTGGGGAGCGCCTGCCTGGCACCTCTGTACCCCTGAATCCTGAGGACCAGCCCCCAGCCCCAGCTGCTGCATTGCTGTGCTGCAGCCCACCCGGTGCAGGAGAGACATCCTGCTGTGTCCACCACACGGGCAGGGCTGTGGATGGCAGTCCCTGTGCCAGGGACAGCCCTGGGGCAAGGCAAGGGCTGCCTCCACCCGTGGGCACTGGCGTCCTGTGTCAGCAGCCCAGGCTGGGCCATGCCTCTCACCCACGGGGTGCCCTGTCCACAGGGGAGGCACGGAGCCGGCTGCGGTGGGCGGACGGGAAGACCATCAAGAATGAGGTGGACCTGCAGGTGGGTGCGAGGGGAGCGGGTCGGGTGGTGTCCCATTTCACAGAATCCCAGACCGTTAGGGATTGGAAGGGACCTCAAAAGCTCATCCAGTCCAATCCCCCTGCCGGAGCAGGAACACCCAGATGAGGTTACACAGGAAGGCGTCCAGGCGGGTGTTGAATGTCTGCAGAGAAGGAGACTCCACAACCTCTCTGGGCAGCCTGGGCCAGTGCTCTGTTACCCTCACTGAGAAGAAGTTTCTTCTCCAATTTCAGTGGAACCTCCTGTGTTCCAGTTTGTGTCCGTTACCCCTTGTCCTATCATTGTCACCGAGAAGAGCCTGGCTCCATCCTCGTGACACTCACCCTTGAAATATTTATAAACATGAATGAGGTCTCCCCTCAGTCTCCTCTTCTGCAAACTAAAGAGCCCCAGCTCCCTCAGCCGCTCCTCAGAAGGGAGATGCTCCACTCCCTCCATCATCTTTGTAGCCCTACGCTGGACTCTCTCCAGCAGTTCCTGTCCTTCTTGAACTGAGGGGCCCAGAACTGAACACAATATTCCAGATGTGGTCTCACCAGGGCAGAGTAGAGGGGCAGGAGAACCTCTCTGCCCTACAACCACCCCTCCTGATACACCCCAGGATGGCATTGGCCTTCTTGGCCACAAGGGCACAGTGCTGGCTCATTTTGATGCCATGCCTGGTGCAGGACCCACTGGCCTGTCCCATGGAAGGGCCCGATGCTGGGGACCGCCTGCCCTGGTCAGGTGTGGGCAGAGTGAGGAGTGTGACAGCTGGACAGGGCCAGCCTCAGGCCCTGGGGGTCTGGGAGCCTTTTCTCTTCCTGTCTGCGTCTCTCGTTCCCAGGTGCTGCATTTGCTGGGGCCAAAGACAGAAGCTGACCTGGAAAAGAAACCAAAGGTGATGTAGAGTAGCGGGCTGAGAGCTGGGGGTAGCATCTCCTTGCTGAGTGTCTGTACAGGATCCCAAATAGCTGCTCTGAGCTCACTGCTGTCATGGGCACGGGTCTGAGGGAGGGCTGGGGGTCAGGAGGGGAAGGTGCATGCTGGGGCTGGGCACTCAGAGTGCTGTGCTGGTCCCTGCAGGCTGCAAAGGCCCGGCCGGCCCCGGTAGAGAAGCAGAAAGCG
>NW_010178973.1:1732-3894 GCF_000695765.1 Mesitornis unicolor
GCCCTTCGGTTCCTGGCTGCCTCCAAGCTGGGCTCCGGGAGCTGCGGCCAGGCCCCTGCTCAGCCCCCTCTATCCCTGCAGGTGAGGTGGGCACAGAGACACGGTCACTGCTGGAGCAGCTGCGGGGAGAGGCCCTCAAGTTCCACAAGCCAGGTGAGTGTGAGGAGCTGCTGCCATGCGTGGGGCCACTCCACCACCTCCATGCCCATCCCGGCTCTGTATCCTTCCCTGCCAGCTGCTGGGCTTGGCTTGGTTTGGGTCATTCTGCAGCCCTGGGCATCCTCTGCCTGCAGGAGAGAACTACAAGACGGAGGGCTATGTGGTGACACCCAACACCATGGCTCTGCTGAAGCAGCACCTGGCAATCACGGGTGGGCAGGTGAGGCCGCATCCCTCAGCCCAGCAGTTCCCTGGAAGGCAGCGTTGCTGTGCCAGGACACACAGCTCACCGGGGGCATGGCCAGAGGGGGCCCTGTGGGATTGTGGGGGGCTCGTGTCAGTGCCCCCACTGTTGGGAAGCGTCTCCTGCCAAAGGACAGAGGTGTCTCCTTTTTCCCCTACAGGTGCGGACCCGGTTCCCTCCTGAGCCCAATGGGATCCTGCACATTGGCCACGCCAAGGCCATCAACTTCAACTTTGGCTACGCCAAGGTGAGAAGCACCAAACCCTGCTGGCAACTTCCACCAGCCCCTGCCTCCCCTACAGTGCTTCAGGGAGTGGGTGCTCACTGTCCCCCCATCCCCAGGCCAACGGAGGCGTGTGCTTCCTGCGCTACGACGACACCAACCCCGAGAAGGAGGAGGAGAAATACTTCACAGCCATCCGGGAGATGGTGGAGTGGCTGGGTACGGCTCAGGCTGGGGAGGGCAGGATCAGTCCAGGTGCTGCTGGGGCCATCCCTGCATGCAGGTTCTGCTGCTGGGCCTTGTGGTGACTCTAACTTGTGTTGTCTCCGTGTCCCCACAGGCTACCAGCCCTATGCAGTGACCCACGCATCAGATTACTTTGACCAGCTCTACACCTGGGCCCTGGAGCTCATCCGCAGGTGAGCGTGGTGGTGTGGATGTCCTACGCTGTGCCTGGGGCTCCCCCTTGCCCAGGGGATGGGCTGCTCATGTCTGGTGGCTGTGTGTGTCCCCTGCAGGGGCCAGGCGTACGTCTGCCATCAGAAGGTGGAGGAGATCAAGGGCCACAACCCACCGCCCTCGCCATGGCGGGACCGGCCCGTGGAGGAGTCACTCCTGCTCTTCGAGGTACTGCTGGCTGGGGGCAGGCACTGTGTGCCTGTGGAGTCTAGGCTCATGGCTCAGCTGACAGCTGCTCCCTTGATCCACAGGACATGCGGAAGGGCAAGTTTGGGGAGGGGGAGGCCACGCTGCGGATGAAGCTGGTGATGGAGGACGGGAAGATGGACCCCGTCGCCTACCGTGTCAAGTTCACTCCGCACCACCGTACCAGGGACAAGTGGTAGGGGGGGCCTGTGGTGTCCCAGCATGGGTGACAGGGGTGGGCCTGGGAGTGGGGAGGTGTCGGGAGGGGAGCAGCGCTGGGGTCTGTCCCGGGAGTGACTGCGCCTGCCTCCCAGGTGCATCTACCCCACATACGACTACACACACTGCCTGTGCGACTCCATCGAGCACATCACGCACTCCCTCTGCACCAAGGAGTTCCAGGCCAGGTGAGCACCGTGTGTAGCGCGGTCCAGGGCTGAGCTGGCTGCATCCCGGTGCCTGCCAAAGTGCTGGGGACAGCGTGTGACAGGCACAAGGCTGAGCCGGGCTGTGCCTCCCGTGCAGGCGCTCCTCCTACTTCTGGCTGTGCAACGCGCTCGATGTCTACTGCCCCGTGCAGTGGGAGTACGGGCGCCTGAACCTGCTCTACACCGTCGTCTCCAAGAGGAAGATCATCCGGCTGGTGGAGACGGGCGCTGTCAGGTAGCAGTGGGGCCAGCAGCCAGGGTGGGTCTCGCCCAGGGCACTCCTGGCTGTCACACCGGCTGTCACACCCGTGTTTTCCCAGGGACTGGGATGACCCGCGGCTCTTCACGCTGACAGCCCTGCGCCGGCGAGGCTTCCCCCCCGAGGCCATCAACAACTTCTGTGCCCGGGTAGATGCTGGGGGCAGGATGGGATGGGGCAGGGGGATGCATCCACTGGCTGGTG
>NW_010178973.1:3925-4171 GCF_000695765.1 Mesitornis unicolor
GATGGAGCCGCATCTGCTGGAGGCGTGTGCGCGAGAGGTGCTGAACGAGCAGGCCCCCCGTGCCATGGCCGTCCTGGAGCCCCTCAAGGTCACCATCACCAACTTCCCTGCCCCGAAGGTGAGACTGCCACGGGCTGGGGTGGGAGTGGGATACCTCAAGGTCAGCATTCACCCCCCTCCTCCTCCCCAGGCACTCGAGGTCCAGGTGCCCAACTTTCCGGCCGATGAGAGCCGAGGTTTTCACAA
>NW_010178973.1:4323-4833 GCF_000695765.1 Mesitornis unicolor
CCTCACCCCTGGGGACCGTCCAGCAGCAACGGAGTTCAAACAGCCCGAGTGGGTGGGGGGGTGCAGCTGTGGGGACAGAGCCATGCTGGAGGGGGACACCCTCGCCCATGCTGGGACCCCTCGTGCAGCCGTGAACTCTCTCGCAGGAGGCGGACAAGGGCTACAAGCGCCTGGCCCCCGGGCAGCCGGTGGGGCTGCCTACGTCATCGCCGTCCAGAACATCATCAAGGTGGGTGGCTCTGGACACTGGACACGGGGTTGGGCCATGGGACATCAGGACTTGGCCGTGCCCTACTGGGGAAGGGCAGCGATGGTCATCTTGGGCACACCGTGGTTCGGGCCTGATGTCTCCTCATCTCTCGCCCAGGATGCCAGTGGGCGCGTCATCGAGCTGGAGGTGACCTGCACCAAGTCAGACGTGGCAGAGAAGCCCAAAGCTTTCATCCACTGGGTGTCGGAGCCGCTGGCGTGTGAAGTCCGGCTCTACGAGCGGCTGTGAGTACCCGGCCG
>NW_010178973.1:4874-5170 GCF_000695765.1 Mesitornis unicolor
GCCTCTGCTTGGCTGTGCCTGGCTCCTCAGTGGGGGTGATGCTGCTGTGGGGCTCTGAGAGGTCCCTGCTGGCCCATGTCCCCTCACCTGGAGGCTTTGGGATGAGACTCTGTCTCATGGCAGGTTTTTGCACAAAAACCCCGAGGACCCATCGGAGGTGCCCGGTGGCTTTCTGAGTGACCTCAACCCTGTGAGTAGCAGCAGGACCTGGGGTTTTAGACCCAGGGAAGAGCTGGGGATCTCCTGCACCCACTTCTGTGTAACCCCCTATCCCTCCCTGGGGAGAGTGGGGCTGT
>NW_010178974.1:0-1517 GCF_000695765.1 Mesitornis unicolor
CTTCCAATCCCTGACGTTCTGTGATCCTGTGAGATGAGGTGTTGAGGGACGTGGTTTAGTGGTTATGGTTGGGCTCAATCGTCTTAAAGGCCTTTTCCAACCAAAAAACTTGATGAAATCTGTACAATTTATCCATTTCTTTAGTTCAGCAGCTGCTGCAGAGGCCGATGGTGCCTCGAGTGCCCGAAGTGAGCAGCACTGAGGGCTTGTGTTCGGTTTCTTTCCAGTTCAAGGTGGTGATCACAGAAGTGTTGCTGGCTGACTTCTTCCTCGCCTTGTCAGTGGACCGAGTCCTTCAGTTCCTGCTGGGGAGCGCCAAACTCAAAGTGCCTTCGTGAACCGGAGCGCAAGGTCCTCGCCCCCAGCGGCGCCGCGCCAAGGACAGCACCCGGGGCTGGGTTTTGCTCACGGGAATCATCTTTTAAATTCTTCTGAGCAGAAACTCGGAGCCCGTTGAGAAACAGGCGTGGGGAGAGCTTGCTTTCAAAAAGAAACCACCACGTGGAAATCACCTCCGTGACACCAGACCGGACTTTTTAATGTTTCCAGGACGTCCCACCAAGTGGCGGACGGGACGTTTTTGTTACTTGCCCTGACGTTTAAGGAAACGTTTACAGAATTTGGTTAACTAAAAAAAAGGAGAAAAAAAAAAAAAAGCAGAATCTCTGTATTTTGAAACGCGTTTGGGGTTTCCTTTGTGGGGCTGCAAGCGTTGGGATTTTTGGCAGATGAGGAGAGCGAGGAGCAAAAACCGAGCCAAAGGGGTAGGAGTTGAGACCCAGCAAACGCGATGGTGACGCAGCGGAGGAGCACAAACCCTCGAGCCCCGCGTTTCAAAACCGTTACAGGGATTTTTTTGGCAGGTGAGAAGACAACCAGGTTTATTTATCTCCCCGTGAGCAGGCAGCGATCGCGTTCCTTCAGCTGCCCTGAATTTTAATGGGTGAGAGAGCGGAGTTTGGCAGCGGGTTGAAAGGCCTCGAGGTGGGCGCCGGCGCTAACAGACGCTGGGCGGGAGCCGGGCCGCGGCCGTCCTCTCCACCACAAAGGTGTAATTGTACTGCAAAGAAACCAGACGGGGTCAGGAGCCGGCGCTGGCGTTGGGAGAAATCCAGAATACAGCCACTAAAATAAAAGAGCCGGGTACCTCTCTCTCGATATCGGCGAGCGACTTCACGTTCAGGTTGGTGAGGAGAGCCTGTAAAATATGTTGGAATGTTTCTTTGGAATTAATTAGGGCTGGTTTGGAGGTAGAGGAGGAGCAGCTCGAAGGGAGACTCACGGTATTGCCTGAACCCAGCTTGTTTTCGAATCGGGGGTGCAGCGCGAAAGGGACGCCGTCCATAGCTGGAAGAGAAGCAAGAGACTCTTTGTTATCACATTGGAAAACCTCCAATTAATTAATTAATCAACTAATCGCTGCCTAAAGCGGATGAGAGCAAGGGGCCACGTTTGTTCCCAGAGAAGAACTGTCCTGAGAAGAACCTGTCCTGCATCTGGGCAGGAACAACCCCAGG
>NW_010178975.1:0-2151 GCF_000695765.1 Mesitornis unicolor
CCCTGCCCGAGGACATCCCCGTGCAGAGACTCTGCTCCAACGAGAACTTCTCTACGGCGGACGTGATCGAGCAGTCGCTAATTATAATGACGACGATGCCCGAGGACTGCAAGACGTAGCGCGGCCGCCCGCCAGCGCACGGCACGGTGCCAGGACGGGCTGCTCAGCCTGAGCTGCGCGCCCACCCCTTCCCTCCCTCCCTGCCGCAGGGAAACGACGTTGTAATTAAATTGTAATCAGGTCGAACGAAGAAACAACTTAAATAAATGTCCATGTGCCGTACGAGGTGGGACGTGACCGACAGCTGTGCTGTGTGTGTGAAGCTGTGCTGTGTGTGTGAAGCTGTGTGGTAGCTTTCTAACGAGCTCTCATGTGCGGTCGGCGCTCACCTCCCCTTTCCTCTGGCGCTGCCTTGTGCCGTGATTCTGCCTTTGAGCGTGAACCTTTGAGTGTGAACGTGTGATCAAACCTCACCTCCCCAGGAGCGCGGCTCTGCCCCCCCAGCCACAGGAGCGTCCTCCCATCAATCTGTGCCTTATTTCGCTGTGCTCCATCTCCTGCTAACGGCCCTTGTGCGGTCGGCGCTCACCTCCCCTTTCCTCTGGCGCTGCCTTGTGCCGTGATTCTGCCTTTGAGCGTGAACCTTTGAGTGTGAACGTGTGATCAAACCTCACCTCCCCAGGAGCGCGGCTCTGCCCCCCCAGCCACAGGAGCGTCCTCCCATCAATCTGTGCCTTATTTCGCTGTGCTCCATCTCCTGCTAACGGCCCTTTGTTTAGCACATTAAAGCAGGACTTGACCAGCGTCTTCTCACCACTGAGCTGATTTCACCTGGAGTCACACTGAGAACCCTTCCCTGAGCATTCCCAGGATGGGGAAGGCCACTGAGTGCACCCACACCCCCCAGAATCGCAGCCCTTTCCCTCTTCACTCACCGCAAAGGCCGAGTCCCTGGGTTCAATGGACCCCAGGTAAAACATCCTGCGGTGCCCATCCCCTCAGAGACCGCAGCGAGGTTTATTAACGCCTTTTATTGAACTTGACTGCTGCAAGTAAATCCAAAAACAAACTATGAGAATAAAAATACATTATCTGTCAATGTAAAATGCCTTTGCTTCAAAGGATGGTATTGAAACTGCACTCGGGAGATTCGGACACGATGAGTTTTACAAAAAATAAATACAGATCCTACCTGTTCAGCGGGTGGCAGGCAGCACAGTGGGGCTGTGCACAGCTCAGCAGAAACCCCGCGCTCAGCAGCACTGTGGGGACGAAGGAGCCGCCCCGAATCGCTGACCCCTGCCCGGCCCCTCCGCCAAAGGGACTCCCCAGCGCCGGGAGGACTCGAACCACGGGGCCGCCGCGGCCGTTCCAAGGCACTGTCAGAGCTTCAGACTGGAGGAAAAGCCGCGGCCGAGCAGCGCGGCAGGAAACGGCGTTCAAGGCAAACCAGAAATGCTTAAAGCTGTGAGGATGCGGGTGTGGAGATGGGCAGCGGCACCGCCCGCTCCAAGGGCCTGGGTCAAGCACGTGGGCTTTCCAGCCCCGGATTAAGGTTGAATTCATCTTTTTCCCATTGGTTAAAGGAAGATGGGAACAGCAGACGCAGCCCAGCAGCTGCCAATGCCAGAGCATTCCCCGAGCAAACCGCGCGCAGCCGCTGCTCAGCGAAGGCAGAGAAACCCAGCCCGGGCACTTGGGGAGTGTAAAGGCAAATCTTACACAAAAACAGCAAACCCCAGACAAAAAGAAGAGGAAAAAAACCCCTACAATGACTACCTCGCAATCCGTGACACTCGGGCTAACACTACACCTTCACAAAACACCGCAGCGGCGTTTCCCAACCCGCAAACGAGGGGCGCGACAGCCCCCTGAGGTGATGTTGGAGCGATGCTGCACCGCGGGCTCTCAGCACCACCACGACCCTGCGCCGAGCCCAAGGAGGCCGCGCTCACCTTTCCTGGGACTTTTTGGGTTTGTTTTTCCTAGAACAGTACAATTCTGACTTAGTTCCTTTAAAGCAGTGAGGAAACAAGAGCCCCCTCGCTGTGCAGGGCCCATCGCCCAACCCAGAGCTCGGCGCAGGAGAACCCATGGCAAACGGCCCGTGCAGGAGCAGCGGCGTTTTCGGCCGCATCCAGCCCCGCTGCA
>NW_010178975.1:2165-5858 GCF_000695765.1 Mesitornis unicolor
GGAGGGAGGACGGCTCCTCACCGGCCCCATGCTGGCTTCTCCCTGCCCTGAAGGGAGGGCTCTGCTGGGGTGATCAGAAATCAAACAATCTTGTTAAATTTGGGTGTTTCTTCTCAGGGGAAAAGTGCTCTGTTCCTTCTGAAGGCGTGAACACGAAGCGAGGACTGCGGCGAGAGGGCAGGAAGGGTCTGCCCCCAGCAGACCCCCGGCTCTCTGGGGAGGCCTCTGCGCCTGGCTTCTCCCTGCCCTGAAGGGAGGGCTCTGCTGGGGTGATCAGAAATCAAACAATCTTGTTAAATTTGGGTGTTTCTTCTCAGGGGAAAAGTGCTCTGTTCCTTCTGAAGGCGTGAACACGAAGCGAGGACTGCGGCGAGAGGGCAGGAAGGGTCTGCCCCCAGCAGACCCCCGGCTCTCTGGGGAGGCCTCTGCGCTGGGTCTGCTGCCTCTGGGGCACAGAGCAGAGGTGGGGGTGTAGGGCTCTGTCCTACCAGACCCCCCAAAGAGTCACAGCGTGTCGGGTTGGAAGGGACCTCGGCAGATCACCCACCCAACCCTGCAGAGCAGGATCAGTTCCAAGAGAAGCTGAAGAAAGGAGGCTGGTGGCGAGTGAAGCGCTGCGGGTGACCAGGAGCCCGTCTGCGCCCGCCCCAGGGAAGGGCCGAGGGACGGCGCAGCGAGGCCGGGGCAGCGCCTCAAACACAGGGAGCTTGCTCTCTGCACAGCAGTACCTTGGGGTTTCCAGGCACCAGTCTGCCTCTGCCTTCTCAAAGCCACGCTGGTTCTGGACAACGACCTCGCCTCCGGCCGGGGGCAGCGCCTGCCCCGCTAACGAAGCTCGTTAAGGTTCTGGTTGTGAAGGTCTTGGCGCTGCCTGTCGAGGCTGATGGTGTTGTCCAGCGTGATGCCCTCGTCCTCCTGCGTGGTCTCTGGCATGAACTGCCGGAAGATGCTGACGCTGCCGTGCCAGAAGATGGGCTCGGGGAGCCGGCCCACCACGCTCCACGTCCGCGTCTCGGGGTCGTAGGCTTCCAGCACATCTGACAGCTCAAACGTGTTGTCGTAGCCTCCGGAGACGTAGAGCTTCCCGCCCAGCACGGCCACGCTGCCCCCGACGTGCACCTGCCATCAAAAATGAACACACACGGCCGTGGGAAACCACAGAACCACAGGACGGGGGGGTTACCCAGTTAGGCAGAGGGTAACGGTGTCAGTACCATCCCAGCACCGCTCGCCAGGATGGGGCTCAGCATCCACCAGATGCTCGAGTGGAGCATCTCCTGCTGAGGAGCGGCTGAGGGAGCTGGGGCTCTTGAGCTTGGAGCAGAGGAGACTGAGGGGTGCCCTCATTCCTGGGGATCCATTGGGAAAGGGCAGTGTCAGGAGGAAGGAGCCAGGCTCTGCTCTGGGATGGCCAATGCCAGGACAAGGGGCAATGGTCCCAAGCTGGAGCACAGGAGGTTCAAGCTGAAGATGAGGCCAAACTTTGTCAGTGTGAGGGTTATGGAGCATGGCCCAGGCTGCCCAGAGAGGTTGTGGAGTCTCCTTGTCTGCAGACACCCAAAGCCCTGGCCGTGTTCCTGTGTGACTGCTCTGGTGATCCTGCTCTGGGGGGGTTGCACTGGGGGAGCTCTCCAGGGCCCTCCCAACTCCTCACATGCTGGGATTCACCAGCTGCTGCCCAAACACCGCAGCGGGCAGAGCTCTCTGGGGCTGAACACCCACCACAGCACTGGGCTTCCTCTCCCAGGTGACCCCATGTGCGAGGGCTGTGACCTCCAGAGCACCTTGTCTTCCAGGGGTGAATGACGCCCGTTTTCAGCACCAAAAGGCACCGGGAGGTGCGTAAGCGTCCTACCTGGAGCATGGCGGGGATCTTGTCCCACTCGTTCTTTGCTGGGTTGTACACGTCCACTTCAGCCGAGTCGTCTCTGCGGGACATAACACAAAATCACCCTTCTGTGGTCTATAAACCTCCTGCCTTGTGGAGCCACAGCTCAACGCCTGAAACGCTGCCATGGCCACTTCTGCTGCACTCCTGCTGCATTATCAGAGACCAAAGGGCTCCTGTGCAGAGGCCTCAATGAGACCCTGGCTCATGGCTCAGCGCCCCTCACAGGGCACAGCCAGGCTGAAGCCAAAGCCCCGAGGCCTGGCAGGGACACGCGGGTCCAAAGCAGCTCCAGGCTCTCCCCTCCCGTCTCAGCCTGGGCTCAAGGGAGGACGCAGCCGAAGACCTGAGCCTCGCTGCTCTGCTGTATTTAGTTACAAAACTGCTCCTGCTGGAGGGGGTCGCCAGCCCTAAGCTTTGCTCTGAGCTATTCACAGCTGAGCAAAGAATGAGTTTGTGACTATTATTTGTAACCTGTTCCTCTGCCCTCCAGGGATTATCTGACAGCTTTACACAGCACAGCAACCCACACGAGGAGAAAGACCTGGCCCTGATAATCTCCTTAACTCCTGGGTGTGCGAGTGGTCACAAACCCCAGAGCGCCAATCATTGGCATTTCACAATGGGTCAGAGACCGACAAACGGACAGACCTGGCCGTGCCGAGCAGCCCAGCGGCTGGAGCACCCCCACCGGGGTTTACTGGAGCAGGGGACAAAGCGCGGCCAGGAGCCGAGCACCCGGCAGGACCCAAAAACCGGCGCTGGGGAGCGGCGGCTGCTTCCTGCACAGCAAAGCGAGCAGCAGCGGCGGGGGCCGTCACAGGGGTCCCTGCTCGCTCGGAACCCACACAGAAGATGAAGCGCTCCGGCCCCAGCGTGCCCCCGCGTTTATTTTTAATTGAGCGGATAACCAAAGTATTTGCGCCACCAGGGCGGCTTCGTGTGGGTCATTAAGTCCCAGTTTGGAAAGGCGCTTAAAAATAGTGACCAATCACCTCAGCCTCGGCGCTCTTATCTCTGCTGCGACGGAGGATGTCCTCTGCCGCGCCACTTTAGCGATTTCTTGGCGCTCACTCGCTTATTTATAGCGACGAGGGGGGAACCAGGAGCCAAGAAAGCCGAGACGTCTGTTTCCAAGCAGCCGGGTTTGGACCTGGCTGTGCCCCAGCGCGGGGCTCAGGTGCAGACATCGGTGCTCAAATTTAACTGAGGTCCTGGCTACGACAGAGGGGACGTGGGGAGGGAGGTGCGGGCTCACCTGATGAAGTACATGAGGCCGTTGAGGGTGACGGTCTTGGGGGCGAAGGACCAGGGGGGCAGGTGGCCGCAGTTCACCAGGGACCAGAGGTCGCTGTCGGGGTCGTAGCACTGCATCACCATGGACTCTTTGCCGGCCAGGGAGCCGATGGCGAAGAGCTTGCCGCGGCCGGAGGTGGTGGAGCAGTTGTCCATGGGGTACAGCATGGGCTGCAGGGCCTCCCAAGCGTCCACCGCGTGGTCGTAGCGCTCGGTGCTGTCGGAGGCGATGACGTACAGGAGCCCGTCCAGCACCGTGGAGCTGTGGTACTCCCTGGCCTTCAGCATGGGCGACACCTCGGTCCACTCGTTGACGCTGGAGTTGTACCTCCAGACGCAGTCGTACAGCCTCGACCCGTCCGAGCCCCCTGCGGCACAGCACAGCACAGCGGGGTCACAAACGGGAGCGCTACGGGGCCGGGGGTCTCCGAGTCGTCCACCCACCCCTCCTACCCCTGCTTCCCAGGGCTGAATGGGATGGGAATATTGGGGAGCACGGCGGTGTGCAC
>NW_010178976.1:0-803 GCF_000695765.1 Mesitornis unicolor
TCTGATTATGAAAAAATAGTATCAGTTATTTTTCATTAGATTCTTATCAGCAAAGATATTTGCGTTTCTATTTTAAAAAAAGGATCCTCCTTAAAGTGATATCTTAGGTGAAATATTTTTCATGACAGTAACTTGATTAGATGACATGTCTAATTCCTTATTTAACATTTATCCTCTTTACTTTTTTTTATTTATTACAAGCTTTGAAATAAAACTGATGTTCTAACTGGCAGTTACAGAGAAACATATTTTTCCCCAAAAAAGAAGAAATTGGAAACTCTGAACACTTGTGAGGAATTTAAAACTGAATAATATTTTCATATTTTCTTTCAAACTGGCTATTTAAGAAAGGTTTCTTTCAGTCTTGCCCAGTGTTTGCAATCAAAAGTGAGCTTGTTGTTCTTTCCTTTAATGGCCTGTACAGTTATAGTTCAAAGGCAAGTTAACTCCTTAGTTGCTCTTTGCTAAGGCAAATTGAATGTATTCAGATGTGTATGATGACTGGAGAGTGCTTGAAATTAACAAATACATACTATGAAATAGTGTTTGTAAGCATTGTGATGGAACATATTTGTTTCCACTTAGAAGCATCGCATTTTTTTAAAAAATCCTGAATTCTGAAGATGTACTACATGAAAATTTAGACTTCATTACGTATATAATGCAGCAACTGCCAGGTGATTTCTGAAAATTCTTCCTAATTCATTTAGAAAGCACTAGAAAATTATTTCCCCTGTGTTATGAATAATGCTTTTATTTTTAGAAAATTATTTCCCCTGTGTTATGAATAATGCTTTTATTTT
>NW_010178977.1:0-3231 GCF_000695765.1 Mesitornis unicolor
ACCCGGCATTTGGCCATATTAAACCTCAAACCACACACTGCAGTGGAGACCTGGCCTTCTACACTGGTTTCATTGCTGTCCCCAAGCTGAGACCACACACTCCCCTAAATCTGGACCCACTCCTCCCCTTCTCCCCCTCACAGCTTTCCTGGGTGTTCTGGCTCAGCAGAAAGGCTCCATGCTGGCAGGGCCTTACCCAGGAGTATGGTCTGCTCTTTGTCATCAGAGTGATCCGGCAGCTCCTCTCCCTCCCCGTCCTCTGGCTCGCTGCTGTCATCAACCAAGGTGACATCCACGGAGGCACCGGCATCCACGGCCACCGTCAGCTCTGCATCAAGAGCGGCGTCATCGCGCTCCTCTTCGTCGCGCTCCTCGTCCTCCTCCTCCGAGTCCTCGCTCTGTTTCAGGTCCTGGCTGCTGTCCATCGACTTCAAGCTGCTCTTGTCCTTCTGAGAGTCCCCGTCCGCAGGTCTGTCCTCTCCCAGGGACACTTCGCTGGCGCTGCTCTTGTCGCTGAGCCGCCCGAGGCTGAGTGACTCCTGCTCCTGAGGCTGCAGCGACTCCCCGACGTAGAGGCCGCTCTGGAAGTCCTCACTCTCAGGCAGGTAGGCCTGGTCGTGGAAGCTGACACCAGAGGTGTAGTCGAGGAGGTCGAGCGCAGCAGAACCGTGCTCCACGTCCATTTTCATCTCCTCCCCAAACACGCACGACACCGGGCTTTCCCCTCCGCTTTCGTCATCCTCGGCCGTGCCCAGGAGGGATTTGCTCTCCTCCCGCGAGCTCTCGACGCCAACGAGGATCTGCAGGATGTGCGGCAGCAGGTTGAGGAGGAAGGGCTGCAGCCCCAGGCGCACGATCAGCTGCGCCACAAAGCAGTCCGTGTAGAGGTAGAACCTGCCGTGGCGGTAGCAGGGGGTCTCGTACGCCCCGATCAATGGCTTCAGCAAGTATTTATTGGCGTTCTTCGGACCGAGGGATTTAGCTATGGGCTCAAAGAGATACCACGCTGCGTAGACAGCGGTGTTCTCCTCGGACATCAGGGATAATATGAAGGGCAGAAGAATCTCCAAGCCTTCGGGAGTGATTTCGGAAAGGATCCCCTCCAGCTGCTGCCACAGCTGGAAAACAAGTTCCCGGCCCTGACCTTCATCCTCTATCTTCTCTGCCTGATAGGTGAAAATGAACTTGTGCAGGGCTGGGAAGTAGGTGGGGAAGGGGACGATGGAGCTGAAGGGACTGAGGAGCTGCGTGGGACAGGGCGGGGGGAGGCCCTGGGAGATGGGTTCGTATTCAAACAACTGCGGCGCGCCCTTGCCCGGCCTGGTCTTCAGGAGCTTCTCCACTGGCACGCTGAGCTGCAGCAGGACGTGCAGCACGTGCTGCAGCGGGGCCGGGATCTCCTTGGGATGGTAGCGACACAGATTACGCACCATCAGGAACCGCTCCAACAGGGACGCGTCAGGCTTCGAAGGACGAATCCTTGATGCAAAGATAATCTCGGCTACCAGAATGCCCAAAGCTTGCATGTCCCTCTGGAAGAGGTCCGAGACACCCAGGGGTGGCTCTTTCCACCGCTGCTCCATCAGCTGCATCTCACCGCTTAAGCCTTTCACCAAGAAATTGTCCAATTTCTCCAGTTCTTCCAGGGCCTGGAGCGGATTGAAGCCTTCGGGAAGCGTGACCTTCACATCGGCCTGATCCGCAGCGCCTGCCTTGCTGCGACGGAGAGGTCGGACTCCTGAGGTTTTGCCTTCGGTGGTGTAAGCGGGGAGGGCTGAGGGCTGCGCTGGAGGCACAGCGGCACAGGGCTGCTCAGCAGCTCTGCCAGTAGCAGAAATCGAATCCAGGGCCTCCGTGCCTTGCTCTAAATCATCCTCCCCAGCGAGGGGTTTCTCCTCAGACCAGGTGGTTTCACTGGGGGTAGCCTCCAGGACCAGCCCGTTAACGGCATCCATCACCTGGCCCTGGATGTCCTCCACCAACGCGGCCTCTCGGATGTTCTGGAGGAGAGGCCGGGCGATGGCTGGAGCTTCAGCAGGCGTGTAGGCAGGTCCCCCCACGCGCCTGGGGTGCGGCTGGTCGAAGAGCTGCACCACCCCGTAGGTCGTCAGATGCGTGTGGTTGTCTACGAGATGCAGGCAGACGTTCTTCTCCTTGACGGCATCCTTCCCCAGCAGCTTGTACCCAAAAGTGAGGTCAATCCAGTGGTGGAGGTCCTGAGAAACTTCCCGGCTCTCAAGCAGCATGCGGTGGACTTCGATGAACTCCTCATAGGAGCTACACCAAGATGGCACATCCAGGTTGGGCATGTCCGGATGGATGGACCGGAAGATGGAAGGGTCTGTATAAAATTCGGGGATGCACTCATCCGGGGTCCAGCTCTGCATGCGCTCCATGCTGGCTGGATACTCGTTGGGCTCCCACTGGGACCTCACATGGCAGCACAGCACTGCCCTGGGTGTCCTCCGAGCCGTGTACACGTAGTAGGTGATATCCGAAAGGACATCGGAGATGTGATGGGGGACGTGGAGCTGCTCCCCGCTGGACCCACCGGCAACAAACGCCTGCTTGGTCATCTCGTAGGTGAAGTCCAGCTGCTTGTCTCCTTTGTTGAGACGGAATTTGGATTTCCTCAGGTCCCTGAACTTGCCGTTTTTGGTAGTGAAGTCCACCACCCACGGAAGAACCGGGTGATAATTGGGGTCTCCCATTCTCCTCCCAGCCAAACTGTTTAGACGCATCAAGTAGTCAAAGTTGCTGACCTGCCCGTGCACCCACCGTAACACCAGGTCTCGGAGGTCCTTCTGGCAGGCGCTGCACCTCCTCTCCTGCCCTCTGGTACCGGTGCTGCTTTGCTCGCTCGTTCGTTCCAAACCGGCCTCCAGATTCACTTCCTCCTCCTCAGGTCCCTCGTACTCTCCAAGGCTCACGCGGAGCCGGCTGCACAGCTTCTCATCCACCGCCACATCCCGAAGGGAAAAGGCGCCGCAAGCCAGGCCCGCCTGGTGACAAGCCCTCATGGCCTGCAGCACGTGGAAGAGGAGGAAGAGGATTTTGGCGTGGCTGTTGGTGAGCTTGGCCGGGCTGAAAGTCACGATGTCGTGCAGACAGAACTGCACGTACGGGTAGACGACGTACAGCATGCCGGGCGACTCGAGCAGAGCTTCGGCCTGCAGCACGTTGGGGCAGGAGGGCACCCCCTTGGCCACCGCCACGCTCTCCTTGGCAGGG
>NW_010178978.1:0-916 GCF_000695765.1 Mesitornis unicolor
GGCCTCCGGGCCGACCCCAAGCATCCTTAATTTCTCTGCTCCCCTCAGGGATATCCCAACCCAGGAGCTTCCTATCCCCCTGCTTTCCCTCCAGCTTCCATTTCCTTAATGGAGTTGGGCTGGGGATGGCGGCAGCAAAAGGAAAGCAGGAGCTTTTAGTTGTGTTGCACTGGTTGAGCAGGGCCAAGGCTGGGTATTGCATCTCCCATTAGCTCTAGATCTTCTAATTAATCATGCGTGGGGTCGTTAGGGCTGGGAGCTAATGAGCATCCCTCTCTAAGATGCAGAGCTGCTGCTTTCCTGGCTTTTCCCAAGCCCAAACCCTTCCCTGGATGTGATGGGCATGGCTTTGGATGTGTCACCCATAGGGATGCTGCGAATGGGGCTGAGGGATTTGGGGGTCCCACAAACCCCCCCTAAACGACCAGAGAGGGGAAACTGAAGCAGCCAGGGAGTTCCCATCCTGCCCCAAATCCCCAAAGCCAAGACTGAGCCCCAAAATATCCCCCCCGCTCCTCCAAACCCCTCCGACGAGCTTGGAGTCTGCAATAAAATAAAAGACCCCACCTCCCTTTTTCCATCTTCCTTATGCAAGGCAGAGCTTTATCCTTAATTAAAAAGAGATTAAAAATATCAGTGTCTGTCCCCTCCGGGCATTTTCCTGCTTGGGAAGAGCTGAAACCTCCCTGGCTGCCTCCTGCGCCGCGCGGGGCTTTTTTCCTGATTAAAAAAGCAGATTAAAGCGATCTGCTCCCTGGGGGGGGTGGGCAGGTGGTTGGATTGGGAGGGGGTGTGGGGTGGTCTCTACCTGTACCAAACACCCCCAAAATCCAGGGTGGGGAGGAGGTGCGAGGCTGCTGGGGGTGGCTGTGGATTCTCTAGTGGCTCTTTAGGGGGTGAGCAGGGGGGGGGGGGG
>NW_010178978.1:1108-2534 GCF_000695765.1 Mesitornis unicolor
GGCCCGGCGGGCTGGGGGACCCCCGTGCAGCCAGTGCTGAGCGCAGGGACAGTGGGGACAGCGCTGTCCCTGCTCCACTGGGATGGAAACGCAGCCACCGGGAAGCGACTTGGCCAAATCCAGCACCCAGGGACACACGGGGCACCCATGTGCCAGGCATCGGTGACTGTTTTTCTTCTGTTTTCCTAAAAACGCTGGGGAGAAGGTGGCACAGCACAGCTCCTCCAGGGTGAATAAAGCCCTTGGGGCTCCGTACCCCACACTTTGGCACCCTTGGGCTGTGTCAACCTTCCCTGTGCCCGATGGGGGTTCACCTCTCCGCCTGGATTGAAGACACCGGTTGCAAACGGCAGTGGGAAAATGAACTCGGTGTCAGCCCCCCCAGATCGGCCGAGTCCCAGGGAGGGAGCTGGGGGCGATGGCTCCCGGGGATGGCGGCACCGGGAGGGGCAGGAGTGTGAAAGCAGATGGAAATTTAATTTTTTAATGACAGCAGCAGATGGCAAAAGACACGCGAGTGGAGTCGCAGCGTGGCGGAGCCGTTTATAGGGAGCCTGGCGGAGCTGCTGGTGGCACCGTGGGGGCTGCTCGGTTAACGGAGGGGGGTGGGACCCTCCTCCCGCAGCACCCAGTAGGGGGTGGACAGGGGAGTCCCCAGGGGTTGGGGTCTCTTCCTTGGGTGCCCCGAGGTGCCTGGGGAAGGGGATTGGGGAAATCTGGCATCATCTGAGGGTTTTCTGTTGCCATGGCGACCCGCAAGCTGGGCTGCATCCTCCCCAAATCACCCAGAGTGGTGGGTACCAGTGGCTTTGGACCCTAGGATGGGCTGGACGTGAGCTGGTGGAGGGATGGAAGGATGGACGGTGTGGTGCAGGGACAGATGGCAGGAGGAGGCTGATTGCTGCTGTAGGACATGGATGAGGGGATAGAGGATGGATGGAGGCCTGGAGGGGTGCATGAAGGCATGGACGGATGTTAGGAGGGGTGGAAGGATGGATAGAGGCCGAGGATGGATGGATGGGTAGATGGATGGATAGACAGGTGGGTGAAGGCACGGATGGATGGAGGCATGGATGGATGGAAGGGTGGGTGGTTAGATGCATGGTTGGGTTCCTGGGCTGGTGGATGAAGGCATGGATGGATGGATGGAGGGAGGGAGGGATAGGTGGGTGGGTGGATGAAGGCATGAATGGATGCATGGATGTTCCAGTGGATGGATAGAGGTATGGATGGATGGATGGGTGGGTGGAGGCAGGGATGTGTGGCTAGATGCATTGTGAGTTGCTGGGCTGGTGGATGAAAGCATGGATGGATGGATGGATGTTCTGATGGATGGATGGGTGCACGGATGGATGGAGGCAGGGATGGATGGGTAAGGGAAGGAGGATGAGCTGATCAGTGGAGGGCAGGGCAAATGTGTGAAGGC
>NW_010178979.1:0-6712 GCF_000695765.1 Mesitornis unicolor
TATATATATATGTATTATACATATGAAAGAGAAATTATCTTTTTCAAGTCATGGAGATCTTTGAATAGTACTTAGCTACAGGGGGATTGTTGCAGAAAACTGAAGTTCTAGTGTTTCATGTGAGATTTCAGTATGCAAGACCTGTTGAATCACAGACATACTTGAGTTCTTTGAATAAATATTGTCATAACTTTGACATTTTAGTAATAAAATTACTTTAAAAATACTGAGTTTTGATAGTTCTGCTGTATTTTCAGGATATTAGTAAGTTCTATTATTTGTAATTATTCTCAAAAGTGTAAGACATAACAGTAAAATCTGGTAACATTAATATTGAAAATGAGTCCCAAATCTAAATAATCTGGCAAAGAAATTTGCCTGCTGAGTAGCTGTTATCACTAATAGATTTTTTGGCTCCAGTATTTTAATTTCCTGTTTATAATGTTTATCTCCTCATCATTATTGACATTTTCATCTTTAATTAAAAGGGTGCTATTGTAGGTCAGGATAGTGAGGTATTGATGTCCTTTTCAAAAGGTACTTGGGATTAATTGTGTGACTCCTAACAGAACAGTTGACAGATCTAGATCAGTCTGTGGGGAAAAATGCTAATTTCAAAGACTGTAGATTACCACTTTATTTTTACTTCAGAGTTTTCTCGTACTGTCTGTATTTTTTATTTCTAGCTCAATGTACTGCTTATTCAAAGAATTAATTATGCTTTTAAAAATTTTCAGACTGTTAAATCACTTTTAGAGCTGAAAGGCTGTAAATCTGCTCTCAAATCTACGTGTCAAAAAAAGATGTTCTTTTAATCATGGGATAATTTTTACAGATTAGCAAATCTACTTTAAAAGAATTCGGAGACTTGACAGATTTAAATTCTGTAAACTGTGGATTAGAGCTTTTGTGTTCTGTTGCGAGATATGAATTTTTACAATACTGTAATAAAGAGTGTGGATTTTTTTAGTGTTTCTATCACATCATCTCAAATTGCAGATTAAAGATATCTTCCATTTGAGAGGCTTCAATAGCTACTGTTCACTGTTTCTTATTACAGGTGATTCTGAGGTACATCATCAGCTATATATAGCATTTATGACAAAGGGGATGCTTGAACAATACTAATTGCATGGATTGAATTTTAGTTCATAATTAACCAAAATAAAGAAAGAGAATAATGAATTCTTTTTGTTTACTATTTTGTAATTATTTTTCAAAGAAATGCATTAGGGGGCAGCAGAGTCACGTAGGGATCCACATTGCAACCCTTTCCAGGTATTTCATGTTAGCCCTTCAGTTATCAGCGTTTTTGTTAGGTATCACATTTTCTGTTAATGCTGTTGCACAAATAAAAGGCATTATGTTTTCGAAACAATGAATAAACAAAATGGATAGTCTTTAAGTGATCTTATGTTAAAGGTGTGCAGTTATCTGTAATTATTGTGGTTATGCAAATGGAGAACTGAGGCAAGGAGACTACATGGTATATTGAAAATGTGTTTGGGAATGTAAGAATTTCAATCTGAAGTAAGCTGATTTCTAGATTTGGACAATTTCAGGTAGTATTTTAGCTATCTGTATGCTTTATCTTTTAGGAAGAAAGAGACAAAACGCCAGAACTCATAGAATGTAAAACTTAAGTTCTTATTAAAACTTTGTATTTCATTTATATAACTTAAATCTAGAAATAATTTTTTTTTCTAACTGATGGTGTTAAAAGACAGGTTTTCATGAGTATTTTGAAAGTTTTTGTTTTAAGAAATGTTGACCATCTCATCACTGTTAAAAATCTAATAACTGGAGTATTTTGTTCCATATTCTGGTGTGAGTGCACAAGAATTTCGTAACTCTTCGCATCCATACAGATCTCTCCACACAATTCCTTTGTAAATACCAATGATTACTGTTTTTATAGAAGAAATATTACCAAATATTGGTACAATGGGGCCTAAAGAAACTGTGTAAGAAGAGCAGGAAACTTATGTCAGAAGAGACTGTAAGATATCTTGATCTTTCACCATGACACCTTTAATTTAATTTATTTTCAAGACTAGTGGTATTTAAAGAAAGATGACTACTTTTGAGGTAGCTAACCTGCATAAAAGGACTTAAAATCATAAAGCTCTTAAGAGTTTTAATTTGCCCACTATATTTGTATCTTGAATTTGTTGGAAAAAAAATTAAGACTTTTGAGGACAAAAAGAAGCTTTGTCTGTTAAGGGAAATAATGAACATCTTAATGGGAAAAGGTAGGCATTTTTCAAGAGTGTAAATATTATTTTATTTTTAAGTAACTGACCCATAAACAGAACAAAGTGTTTGAGTGGCTCAGTACTTTTCAAAGTCCAGTTCTTACTGTGGATTATTTTGCCCTATCTTTAAGTACCATTCTTTCTCATGACTAGGTTATAGAAATATTGTAGAATGGTCCTGTTCGGTTTTGATTTGTCTGTGTTTCTTGTCTGGTTTCGCTAGATTTCTGTTCATAGGTTTGTCATTTTTTTTTTTTTTTTTTTTTTTTTTGACATCTCAGATTTCATTACCCTGTTTTAGTTGGGTTTTGGGCTTGGATACAATATTTGGTATAAATACAGGTTACAGCTTGAGATCATACTTTTAAAGAAGTCAAAACTAAGGGTTAGAAGAGAAAACATTTAAGTGATTTGTTAGAGGTTATTCATTCATATGTTGAACCTTTTATTCAACATCCTTTTGTTAGTTTTAATAAAGTATTTTATTTTGATTTGTTTCTGGTTCTGCTGTGGGTAGAATTAATTGTGCCCGAGTCTTGTAACCTTCCTATTTATCTTAAAATTGGATGATTTTTCATTGGTTATAAGGACTTGTTTGCAAGTTCCTTTATAGCAGAAAACCTGCTGCAGATGTACGTTTCTCTTGATACTTATTACGGAATCAATGAGATCAGGTAATACTTCATGTGTGGATATATATAAGCAATAATAGCCATCAAGTGTACCAGGGACACATGCCAACAACATAAAACTAAAGCATTATGATCCTCTTGAGAGAAAGGGCTTTCAAATACTCTGAAAACAATTTTGTCTTCTGGGGGTTTTGATGGTTC
Organism: Mesitornis unicolor; assembly: GCF_000695765.1. Lineage (NCBI taxonomy): Eukaryota > Metazoa > Chordata > Aves > Mesitornithiformes > Mesitornithidae > Mesitornis > Mesitornis unicolor. The sequence goes on from NW_010178979.1 coordinate 3,089, forward strand.
ATTTTTTGTTATCAAAAACATTGGAACATATATTTTATTTGCTTAAATAAAAACATTACATAAGCTTTAATAATTTAATGAATTTTCACAGTTAAAATATAATAGCATAACAAGAAAAAACATGAGAAAGAGATATGTATATAAGTTCTTAAGTGGGTAATAAACTATTTTGAGTGTTCTTTCAGCACTTACAACAGCTGTTTTACAACAGCTGTTTTGGCCTTGTCTTTTCCCTGGAGAAGTGACAGAGTATGTGTAGTAATTGTTGGATTGAGTCTTTATTTTTATTTTACACAACCACTATTTTTAAGTCAGAGCTCCCTCACTGTGCTTTCAAAGCCCAATCCACTCATCTAAGGTTCCTCAAGTTGCTGCCTTTTTCTTACTATGGGTACATATTTTGGATAAGGAATGGATTCCTAAAGCGTGTTTTCACTGTCAAATAAATGTAGGCCGCAGTCCAGCAAAGCACTTAACTATGTATTTAGCTATTAACATGTAACTGTTGCATTTGACTGCAGTAGGACTGTTTATATATTTTAAGCTATGGACATACTGAAGTGCTTTAGTGGATTAGTACCACATGCAATGCCAAGGAAGAGCAACAAATTTGCATTATGTTAATGCACTAGGTCCTTTTATACAGATATACATCTGAAAAGTCTTCAATTAAAAAAAAATTAAATCCTATTTTATAATGCAAATATTTTAGCTATTTAAATAGATGCACTCTATAGGTGTCACACAGTTGCTTTAAAAACACAGCTCTTCACTTTCACTTGCTCTTATGATGGGTATTACCATGCTTTGATAGATTAGCAGTTGCTTTAAAAACATGTAAGGACTGGTGTATCAATCTGAGACCTGGGAGAGCTCTGCAGATTTAGGGTTGCTTGCCCATAAAATATGGTTTGGAGGGAGAGCTGGAAGAACTGAATAATTCTGGGGCATGAAGCAAGAAAATAGAGTGTTTGAACAGAGCAGCAGTATCCAGAGGTGTGTGCTGAGAGGAACTCCCTCAGTTTAGATATTGTAACTCTCAGTGGTATAATTGTGTTAGGGAGTTTGTGATTGTGCTGGGAAAGGTGGAAAATATGTAAATAAGCCTATTTTTGAAAGGTGTTTTATAAAAAAAAATATTTAAAACCAAACCATTGACAGTTGTTATGCAAGAGGTTAGTGGCGTGGCTATAATGACTGCATGAACACTTTATGTATATATACACCTGCACGCATGTTCAGGCAACTGATCTCAGGTCTTACTCAAGCTTTTTCATCAATGTGCATAAAGTTTCAGATAGTATTTCAGAATATGAAAAATACATCCTTTCAAAATGGCATTTGTAATCAGCCTAAATCTACTTTACAGAGTTGGGTTTTCAAACTAAAGGATACTGCTGAAGTCTGACACTGATATATTGGCTAATGTTGGTAACATGCTGGGAACTACCTGTGTGCTCTAGCACTGGAAGGCAGTCCATTAGTGCCTGAATTAATGCACTCGGGGGCTTTTAATTCTTCACAGAATCTATTTCCATATTTAATTACGGGAAAGTCATAGAAAAAAGTTACAAAGCACCTTCTTCATCCATTTCATTGTCAACGGGAGTGGCGATTAGTAATTCTTCTTCAAGTTATATTGCAGTGTTCACTTAAAATAATGCAGCTCCTTGCTGAGTTTGCTCCAATTAAGCCATATTTTATTTGCTAATGACTTACCAAGTTGACAATGACCTTGAAGTTGGTATTGTCAACACTTCTTGGCATAAAGAGCCAGATGATTTAGAGTTATTAAGAGTGCATCAATTTATTCTTCGGTCTTTGTCAGTATTTTTAAAAAGCTTTTTAATTCCATTACAGATAGGATACTTTACCTGAATAATGTACAGGTTAGTATGTTAAGTAACAGTCCATTTATATTGGTTTTACTGTGGATTTTAAAGGCTGTACATATCAGACAACACTTTTATTGTTTTTGAGTTTGAAAAAGTGTACTAAACTGGGCTATCTTTACAATTGAGTAGCATTAATCACTATAAATGTCACATTTCTGTTGGCCATAACTTATACAAATACATTTATAAATATTTAGATATTGAATTTCACTATTTCAGAGTTTATGCTTTATCATGGTAATTTAAAATGAAGACAAATAATAAAATTCCATGCATATAGTTTAGAAATGTTTAGAACCTCATCATTAAAGTTTAGTAATAACATGAAACACCTGTGCCTTTAGATCACAGAATCACAGAATATCAGGAGTTGAAAGGGACCTCGAAAGAGATCATCCAGTCCAATCCCCCTGCCAGAGCAGGATCACCTAGACCACGTCACACAGGAGAAGTAATTAAAAAAAAAAAAAAAAAATTTCAAACCCTGAAACAACCCCATACCAAAAACCTGAAAAAACAAAACGCTATCTGATTTCAAACATTTATATTAACATAGCTACTCCGAAAAACCAAGGCGTGTGGTTGCAGACAACTGCTTACGGGCATTCTGGTTCTCAAACCTCCCAGTATAAATATTTTTTTCCATCAATATCATAAAATGACTTACTATAAATCTTAGCATAAAAACTTGAGAGTCAGCAATCTGCAAAAATACAATGAAATAGTTTGTAAAATGTGTCAATTAACCTTTTTTTTTAAAATTGTGCTGCTTAAGATATTTAAACCAGAAACTGTGAAGTTGCACTTTAAAACTGTGAGATGGGTGCTCTTGGCATCGAGCAGGGCTCATTCTTCTTCTTCCTCTTTCATCCACACTTTTCTCCAGTCCCACACAATGTGCAGTTCAACTTCATTTACCCCCCTTTACATCAGTTTTATCTCTTTTTTTCCCTTGTTTTGCCGCTATTTTCCTGCCCCCTTTTCCCCAGTAATCCAGAGGAGGGAGTTTATTCCTAGGTAAAGTATTGCCAAAAAAATAAATAATGTTTTTTTAAAAAATGTAATTTGAACATTTTAGGTAATGATGACATTTAACATAAATGAGTGCAATAATGAACTCTGCTTTGCCACTAAAAATATTCCTGAACTTCTCTATTTGTTGTTTTTATCATTTCTCCTTTGGAAGTTGATGTTGAAGAACTGTCATTGGTTGCTAGTTCCTCACATTGTTATATTAGATCATACCTTTCTTCAAGGGGAAAAAGAGGAATATTTTTTTTAAAGTAGTTATATCAACGTCTTTCTAAACTGACTAAGGTTCTATGTTAAGTTTAATGTTCTGATTTGATGCATTTAACTGCTATTATATTTTATTTGTTAAGAATGTTCCTTATGCTGAAAATACTACTTAATGCATGCCATTTTAAAAACAGTGATCAAACTACAGATTTCCTCAAGCAGATCTTTTAGGAATATATTTTTTTTGTTTTGCCTTCAAGAATTGAGTTACTATGTCATAAAAATTGACTTTAATGGAGTCATCATTATGTGCATCTACCATAACTGAAAAACCGTATTATCTAATTAATGTAACCCGCTCCTTTCTTAACCCTAAGCATCTGTTCTTGGTTTCTGCATTATGCCTAATAAAATATCATACAAGCTTTGGGTTGCTCAATCTAGAGATTGTGAGGTACCTAGGTTATTTTGAATGTTGAAATGTTGAATA
>NW_010178980.1:0-455 GCF_000695765.1 Mesitornis unicolor
TGACAAACTTTGTCCTCATCTTCAGCTTGAATATAAGGCTAGCTTTGAAGTTTTCTTCATGGCAAAAAATAATTTAAAACAATAAAATAAAAATTTCACGTTCAGTAGATGTCTTTACAATACACTCAAAGGGTTGTTTGAAATTTAGCTTTACTACACATTATTAACTAATTTAAATGAAACAGTAAATATAGATGCAATATAGAAATGCTATGCAATACCTGTCTGTTGACAAAGCTTTATAGAAAGTGAGGAAGCTCAGTGTCACTGCATTTCCCAGCGTGTAGGAACATCCCTGACCCATTTGGTAAAACATTATGCCCCAAAGTGGTACCTTCACCTAAATTTACCCTTGTCCAGTAGCATCCATGTGGGACCAGTATCATTCCTCACCTTCCAGTGTCCTCGTTGTCTCTAAGTATGTCATTAAGTGACAGAGAACTGGTGTCACTTCA
>NW_010178981.1:0-1008 GCF_000695765.1 Mesitornis unicolor
AAAAATTTTGAGCAATATTTTTTTATCTTGAATGGATAACATTGAGTTGAAAAAGTTACCCAGCTGATATAATGAAACAGTAATTCCATTATGTCTTTTCATGCACATAAAAATATAATTCAGAACACAATTACAGAAAGATAACAGTTATGTTGGTCAAACTATCCTACTTCTATTCCCTCCCTTACAAAACTTCCTGGCCAGTTCACTCTCATGTGGGAGCCTGCAAACATAGTAGATGCAAGATTCCAATACCAAACAGCTCAGTAAATCTGGCCTTTTGCTCCAACACCTTTTGCATTTCTGGAAGGATATGGAATGGGAACCACTGCAACCTCATCCAAACTTTCTCTTAGACAGAAAACACAAACACAGGAAATTTGTGATCTTATTTCTAAGCTTCCCAGGTGTACTTTTTTATGAAAAGGCCATCCTTGGGGTGAATCCAGAGCTAGTTACTTCTCAAGTAAATTAAGTTAAATTCTGGCTTTATTGAAAGAAAAGGCAATATTTGTCTTGACACTTATAGAATCAGGATAAAATAATTTATTCTTTTTTATAACTGAAATACCCCTTTAAATGTTGTTTCTACAGAGGGAACAATATTTTTTATTAAATTTTGTGGGATTATTCATTTTATGTTCCTCTAACATACCCCAGGGTTGTCAGTCAGAATTGAGAAGATGGATTCTGTCCCAGAATCTTTGCAGTCACAAATGACAGGAATATGCAAGTGGAAAAAGAAAGATAGGCAAAAAAAGTTATTCACAGTCAAAAGAACCAGAGTAGAGATGGGCAAATATCTAATTGATTGTATGTCTATAATTATTAATTATAATTATAGTAATTTGTTTTTAATTAATTCTTTAATTGCATTTAACATTGCTAATAGTCTTAATTCATTTTTTGCCTAATTTCTGCTAGAATGAGATTAATTGAATTTACCTATTTAATTCTAGAAATCCTGATTTCTAGAATTAGAAGTGTTGATCTGCTAGAAGGCAGAGA
>NW_010178982.1:0-20351 GCF_000695765.1 Mesitornis unicolor
GGTGTGTGCCGGGCCCACTTCGCGGGGAGGCCGCTTCCAGGCCTTGTCAGTTCCCAGCAGCTTGAATTCGCTTTATTTTTTGCCTCCTCCCATAATGTCCTGATTCACTGCTCCTGCTTTAAAATACTCCTAGGCCATACCTTTCCCAGCTGCAGTCCCTTTTCTCTGTTCTGTGTGTGAAGGCTGTCAAATGAATGGTAAGAACGGCTTCATTTTCAGATCCTCACAGCAGGGTGCAGACAGTGGGGATGGCAGTCCCAGCAGTGTGGCCGCAGAGACACCCTCCAGTGAAGACTTCAGGTAAAGCCAATCTGCAGAACTGCATGATTGCCTGCAGCACCCCATTTTTAAGTCTTTGCTGTCACTGAAGTCCTTTCAAAGCAGAAACCGCTGTGAAAGCCCTACTGAAGTCCCCTGATGCTTTTTTTGGGAATACCTAGAGAATGTACACAGCCACAGAGCTCAAATAATGTATTAAACATAAACTATAATCTTTGAGTTTGAACTCTGTGACGTTTCTGTATTGACTTAGGTCTTCATGTAGACGATAGATAATTAGGACTTGCGATTTCAAGTGGACATCATCTCTTCTCATAAGCTCTGTAGTGGAGTTGTTGCTCTGTATTACAACTGGGTAACACAGGAACAAAGCGGGACAGTGACTTCTTTGTAGCTGCTGCTGAGTTCAGCATCAGCTGACAGCACAACTCCAGACTTCTGGTCTAGTGGGCAAACCACATTTCTGATGGGTCAGAAGCCACAGAGCGAGTGAGCTGTAAGCCAGAGAGAGATCGCAGGGGTCCCCCTTTTAGAAGCAGGCAGTTCTGCATTTGTTCAGAGAAACAAAACACGTTTGCTTTTTGCTAACAATTTCTTCTTGGTTTTTTTAAAGCCTCTCCTTGCTGGACACTAATTTACCAGCTGAAGCAGAGAATGAATTGCGCAGTTTTATCGTAAAGCGTCTCACTAAAGGAGCCCTGTTTGAAGGAATGGGGAATGTAGCGTCTGTAGGGCTGAGGTAAATTTTAAAGATTATTTGTGAATGGGAAGCTGTGAGAAACATTGGCAGCATTGCACATCTTGCCATCTGCTGCACTTAGGTTTAACCCCGATTCCATGTTCTCAGTCTATTGCTGCTGTTAATAACTACCTTATACAATGGCACTTTCCACTTTTTCTAGGTAGCTTAGAGAAAAATATAGTAAATAATTTACTGTTTGAATACTTAAATACTGCATGTGTTTGTGACTATTTCCTTTCTACTACTCTGTACCACAAAGGGAAAAAGAGAGAAGGTCTAAGAGCTCTATATACGACCATAGGGCTAGCGGGTGAAAATTCTTTATAGAAATCATGCATGACTGCTTTTTGCACTTCTTTGTTGTGATGTATCTGTAACAAAATAATTATTCTTTTTTTCCCTGCACAGCATATCAGAATATAAAGTTGGTTGTTACTACTGTCGTTTCCAACAAGAAAATCTAGAAATGGCAACACTGGAATCAGACATCAATGCTCCAGAATATGTGGTTTGTTTCTTAGGTGGCTCAGAGAAGGGGCTGGAACTATATCCTTACCTTTATCTTTGTGGAGAGGGAGATGATGTAAAAATTATGTTCTCATTTTGTCTGTTTCCTACCTGCGATCAGCTCGTTTGTGCACACAAAATGTCAATCACAGCCATATACTGAAAGGGAAAATGCAGGTCTTAACTGCTGCATCTTACTTTCCTTAAGAAGATACTTTCAGGCTTGAGCTGGACAAATACATTCAAAGTCTGAAGATAAACCTTGATTTGGAGGTAAGGCCTAACTTTGTTTTTACCATAATATTACAGTTCTGTCTAGTTCTTAAAATGCAAAACTCTTCATTGCTGATAAAGTGTGGCTTTAAATGTCAAGCTCATTTTATTTTGCTGTGGTTCGAAATTAAGAAGGCTCTGATATCCAATTATCGTAGGTTGAATAGATTATTAATAGGCTTCTATTTGTGTAAAAATCTAATTTGTAGTTAAAGTTTTAATTTCTCAACTTGTTACAGCAAAAAGCCTTGGAGACCTGTGTTAACCCCTACTTGAGAAGCTGGTTTGAGAATGCCATATGCCCTGTTCAGAGGGTAGTACAGCTCTTCCAGGAGAAAGTCGCCTTTTTGTTACATGCTGTAAGTGCATTTCAAACTGGTAACTAAAAAGGGTTCAGAAGGAATCTCACTGATTCCCACATGTTTAAAATGTTCCTTGCATTTGCGTTCTAGGAATAAATGAGGAAGAACTTTTTTCTTCTTCCCTTTTTTTTTTATTTCAGGGAAAGTACTTTTTCCTTGCTTCATTGCTAAGGAAGCACATAGCAATTTCTTCTATTAATTTTTATAGTTTAATTCATTTTAAATTATATAGTAGTAGTCCAAGTAGGAGCCCAAGTTGAAATTAAAATGAGAAAATTAGAAAAAGCATAAGAAAACTGTAACTGCTGTAATTGCTGTGAACCAAAAAGGGTGTTATGTTGCTTATGTGCCTCATGTAATTCACTGGAAACAGAAATTAATCCTAGCTCTAGTCCCCAAGTCTGAGGTGGCTTTGGATGCAATAGCTAATGGAGTATAACTGCTGTATTTCTTCTGAATGCAAAGCCAGCTGCAGTGACTGTAATGTGGAGTATTCCCTTAGCTTCTACCCTTTCTCTGAAAAGAACAATTTTTAAAGTAGTACATCCCCTGTTTCTTGGTTGTAACTGCAATATAGCAACAGAAGTAGTATCAAAGTTGCATCTGGCTTTTTTCAGTATTTTTGTTTGTTTTAAGGCTTTGAGTTATACTCCTGTGGAAGTGAAAAACGCAGATGAAAGAACAGAAAAAGACATTAGCAGGTAAATACACCTCGAGACCAAGGAACCTGTGAGTAACTTGCCTTTTGTGTATGACAGCCTCCTGTTGTTGCTGTTAAGGAATTGTAAAGCAGCAAGCAGTTCACAAGAGCTTTTTGTGTCAGGTTTCTGGCAGCTGCCAGCCTCCAAGGCCTTGTTCAGGAAGGCACAATGACCTCCTTGTGTATCGCCATGACCGAGGAACAGCACAAGTCAATGGTTATAGACTGCAGTGGACCTCAGCCTCAGTTGCATAATGCAGGTGAGATTACAGTTGTGAATACTTCTTCACTTGTATCCCTCAGCTGCTGAGAGTTGTGGATGTTGGAGGATGTTGAGAAGCTCCTAGGTTCATGCCCAGAAAGTTTGCATTCTGGCTGGAAACTGCACCACCTGTTTTCTTGTGAGGTAGCAGAGTAGTTTGTTTTACCCAATACACCGGAACTCTGCTTTGAAAATACCTGGTGATAAAATCCACAATGCATTTAGTTTGCAGACCATGAAACTACACTTCAGGGAAAATGCAAAACATTTTTTCCCCTGGTGCTTTTTTTACAGATGTTGTGGAAAAGGATTAAAAAAATGAGAATAGGATTTAATGTAATCACTGTAGCTATGTTTGCTTTTCTTTTCCACAGGTATTGTTTTTCTTAAGACTTACTTCCTGGCCCAAGTATACTATTATTAGTTATGTGAGAGTGATTAAACCAGGTGAATGCAGTCATATGTTTATGTTGAGCTCATTTACTTTTTCTCATCTCTTTTCTGTGTTCCTGAACACGTAACAGGAAGCAACAGATTTTGTGAGGATTGGATGCATGCTTTTGTGAATGGTGCTGAAGGTGGAAATCCATTTCTCTTCCGTCAAATTTTGGAAAACTTTAAGTTGAAGGTACCTGTTTGTATGTTAAAGACTTGGAGAAGACACCAGGGTTAATGAGGGAGCAAGTGCTCTTTTTTTTTGGAGCAAAGAAAAGTTTTAGGTTACTTACGATGTCTATACATCCTTAAGTGTTTATCCCTGCAGTCTGAGGACTGGCTTGCTGTAGTTGACAAGACCAGAATGTAAAGTAGTGCGAAGTTTCTTCAGTGAGTACTCCAAAGGCATCTTCTCATTTTTAAAATAACCCCTCTCTGCCCCCCTTTTTTTATTTCCTAAAATACTGTTCATTTGAGCTGTGCACACACAGTATCATGAAATTGGGTAACATGAATTTGGTAGTTAACACTTCTTAGGTGATCTGTCAAAGACAGTACTTGGTTCTTACACTACTCTTGAGTTGTAGTGTCACATTCCTATTGGAAATGCTTTTGCTTCTCCTGCTATTCTTCCTTTGCTTTTCCACAAGTTACTGTTGTCTTTCCATGTAGAAGGATAAGAAAATGCTCTGTAACTCTTTTTGCAGGCTATACAAGACATTAACAACCTGAAGAGGTTTATCCGCCAGGCTGAAATGAACCACTACGCCTTGTTCAAGTGTTACATGTTTCTGAAGAACTGTGGCAGTGGAGATGTCCTTTTGAAGATCGTTAAAGTAGAACATGCAGAAATGCCAGAAGCCAGAAATGTAGTGACCGTCCTTGAGGAATTCATGAGAGAAACAGCAGTGGCTTAAAACTGTCTTAATTATTCTGTACTTGTTTGAGGCTATTGTATAAATCATTAATTTCTTCTGTGCAGCTTAGTTTCACTATTGCAGGATTTTAAATTTATATTTAAAAGCATTACCTAAGTCAAACGTAGGTTGCAGTTTCATCTGCCTTTTCTCTTTTTTAGATAAAGCAGTCTGAGCTTTTTTTAATGTGTAAATATTGGATCATATGAACTCCTGCATAGCTTTTAGTGGTTACCAGATTCTCCAAATGACTTCTTTTCCAAGGAAATAACGACATTTGGTTTTTGCAGTCATTGCACACACAAAACTAACAGAAAACCAACCAAACAACAAATTCCTCACCTGGCAAGCACTTCAGTGTTTTAAGTATATTTAAAATGATCCTGTCTAACCATGAGGATCTGGTTATTTTTGGTTTAATGTATAAAGAAGCAGAAATGTGGATGAATCATAGTAAATGAATTAATCATATTTGTTTATATAAGAGAACATAGGTTACAAGTCTGTAGCTAGTTTCCACATTCTGCTTTCAAATGGGAAGTTTGTTCTCATCCTAGATCAGCAACTTGTCAATTGGTATGAAACAGAACTGCCTTAAGACCGAGCAGAGTTTTAGGATCCAGTTTGTGTGTGCTCGTATGTATGCATATATACACTGGACAGACTTGTTAAATTCCCAGGCTATTTGATGAAACACATTCTTCCTTAATTCGTGCTGTGATCAAGACCATCTTTGTATGTTCTTAGTACCCATTTTGCATAACTGTAAATAATTATAAGTTTTTCAGTCATGGAGAATTAAATGTGAAAATTTTACAGATTAAGTATTAACTTTAGATTAGTAGAAACTTCTTCAGAAATTGAAGCAAACTAAGTTCCCAAGTTAATTAATCAGACTTCAAAACATTTCATTGTATTTCAGCAATGAATTCTTGCCCTCATCATAGGACATTTAGGCAGCGAAATACTCAAAATCTTTGGCTACAGCTGGAATCAAAACTCTGAGCGACCACGTAAACAAGGACTATTTCTGCAAACCTGATGCCAGCAAAACTCCCTGTTGCTTTCCTTTGCAGCAGACGGTGTTTGAACACCTAACAGGACATTTGAACAGCTCCCCATGATGCAGTAACTGTAACACTCTTACTGATGCAGTTAAGTTTGGCTGACTTCTGCCAGTGCTGTGTACTGTGATGGTAAAAGCTGAATGCTTTCCTGTGACACCACTGTGTTGAACCTGTAATAAGGTTTACAGTAAAACGCATTCAAATCCTTAATAGCGTGCCTACATTAAATCACAAATGTGTGTTGTCGATGTCTCCTGTTTAAAACCCTTTATTTGCGCAGTGCTGAGGATCCGCTTGTGTAATGCACTACTGGCAGGTCAGAGAAGAAAATAAAAGTAGTTTGAAAGAAAAAACCCTTATTCTCTCATTTGCTGGAGCTCTGAGAAGGAACAATGTTTTCCTTCAGAATATTTTATTCATGAGTGAGTAAAGCAGCACCGCTCAATAAAACATGTCCCCCTTTGTTGCTCTTGCACATTTTTAATAAAGTTGGAGCACTGATTGTTCAGTATTTTGTCTGACCTGGAGGCAGGGAAGAGCTCAGTGCTCCAGAAACGTTGGTTGTGGGGAACTGGTGGCTGTGATCTGGCAGGAGTGTAAGAAATCATTGCACTAGTCTTGTCCTGTTCCTTGTGCCTGCAGCTGGGTGGAGATATGGAGCCAAATGTTCTACGCACTGGTCTTAACATACTAAGTGTATCAGTCCCAGGCACAGCGGTACTGGTGGTGATAAACTTTTCCTGAGATGCAACTACAATGGCTTTGCCCAGTCTTCACACCTGGAAATTTTCAAGAACAAACCAGCTGAAGTGCTGAGCAGCTGGCATTACCTCTCAGCTGATGCTGTCTTGGATAGAGATCTTCTGAGGTCCCTTGTAATAATCCTATTATCCTGCGACCTGTCCTACACTCATTTAAATCAGAATTTTGTTTTGTTTGCTAGGTAAATTCTCATAAGTCATGCTTCAAAATCCAGGTATTTCTAACCTGAACTGTAAAACTTTGCTTACTCTTGTTGGGGCTTCTCCTCTTCAAGGTAAGAATTGTTCAGTATCAGTCCCACTGAATTTGTACTCTGCTGCAAGTGGATACCTTCAGTCACAGCTTCTTCTGTTGCAAGTTCCTTTTCCTGAATATTCCCAGCACTGAAGGTGGCTTGCTTTCAGCAGCCTTTGTTTTATCATCATCCCACTTCTGCCAGCTTTGCAGTGGCTTTCCCATCCAGTTACCCAAGTACTAAACTCAAGATGCTCACAAGTATACACACACACCCACTGAAATACAGCCTGGTAATTCATGGATTGGCCCATTTTACTTCTAACTTCTGTTTTAAAAAACAAAACTAAAGGAAATTAAACAAAAGCATAATAAATAATGCAGAAGCAGCTGGCTGAGCTACATGAATGCCTGGAGAGTATTACTCACTTAACTTCCTCCAGCAATCAGCCAAAGCTCAGGATGAAACAGGAAAAAGGTCAGAAGATACTGAGATGTGCACTTAATTTGCAAACCTGAAAGATTTTTACTGCAGTCTTAAGGCTCCAATTCAAAACACTTTGGGAAAAAGAAAACAAACCAACAACAAGAAAACATCAAGCACATTTACAAACCAACTAACCCTCCCCCCAAAACACCCAAGCCCAAAACCAACCAAACGCAAAGTCCTCCAGGCCTAAGTTACAAGTTTAAATTTAACTGCTGCAGACCTCCTGCAGTTCGAAAAGACTGAGGCCTGGTTTGGCTTTTTTAGGTGATGCAGAACAACTCAATTTTATTTAAAACAAAAAAAAACAACAACAGAAAACAAAAAACCCCACCAACAAAAAAAAATTTAATGGATTCTGTGCTCAAATAATATTGTTACAACAAAAATATACAGAATGTACACAATAGAAAAATATTTGGAAATGTACCATAGCGTCTTACCTTGCAAATATCATTTTGTTTTATGAGCCCTTAACGGGAAAGTATCATTTGTTCAGTATTTTAAGGCAAAGAATTACATTGCTTAGTGCTTTGTGTTTAACACTTGGATGTGTTGTTAGCATTCATTGTGTAAGCAGAAGAAAAGCTGCATAAATCTAGCTTTATTTGCAAACTAAACAGACATTGTGGGGGAGTCAGGAGACAGTGACTAACGTATCTATTAAGCTCACTGGAAATGAAGGTACTTTTGCTACTTAAATCAGGCCTAGGGAATATTTTGTGCTCTGTGTTGTAAAGTACCCTGAAACATAAATTTTCTGTACTACTACTAGCATTTCAGAAATACCTCACTGGAAAGCTTTTTCCAATTAAAAGCCAATGATTAATCATGACATTACAAATACATTTACCTTTAAGGAAGCTTGGTTTCTGTCTTAGGTGTGATTCTTTTTTTACAGAGCTGCACAATGCACTGTTTTCCTTTATAACCAGCACTCAGTATCAGTGATTGCAGAAGGAATTTCTGAGTCGTATCACAGAGCACTGTAGAGCAGCCACTACTATAAAAGAAACAGAACAGCAGCAAAAGTCAAAGAAGCTACAACCCCAGAGGTGCTGGCCTTTGCTCTCTGGGTGCCACTTTGCTTCCAGAGGTTGCTGGTGTTGAACTGCATTCACTTTCTCCAGTTCCACTTTGGGTAAAGCCAGTGGATGGGGTTTCCAAAGCAACTGAGCTGAGCCTGAATCTATGTAAACAGAGAGACTTTGAGCTCTTTACTCACTGAAGTCTGTGTGAAAGTCCTACCCACGATTCTGTGAGACTAAATATTGGCACAAAACAGCAGCTGTCTTGTGAGGTCAGCAGAGAGCTGCTACTTCAGTACCAGCTCCAAATGTCTCAGCTTCCATCCTTCATACTCCTGTTCAAACTGAAACTATCTAATCTGATTTAAAACATATGGGCAGTATAATCCATCAGAAGGAGCAAGGCCTTGGGATACAGAATCCCTGAGCTTTATTTCTAATCCAGCAACCTCAAACAACGATAATTTCTCTGGCCTCTCTCCCCATTGATAAAACACTTCCTGCTGCTAAAGGAGCAAGTAGTGAAGAATCGCAATATGCCACGTAAGTGCTAAGATTCCTCATCGACTGATGGGGAAAAAAGTGACATGAGATGTTGTCTTAAGAACTCAGCAAAAGTAAATTCATCAGCTTTTTACAGCTCCTCTGCACTTCACTCAGAGATTGATTTTGGTAACCTCCTCTCCCATCACGCCATTACAACCCACCCCCTGCTCCTTCCTATATTATTACCAAAGTGTGCAAAATTAATCTCTACCTGTCCCCAAGCATCTAGGAATAAAAGGTGCAATTTGTGAGCCCTGTGGACTTTGATTTACCTGGTTTTCTTCCTCCTTCATCTTCCCCATGGCTGCCTGAGCCACTTCTCAGAGGGGCTCGGAGCCAGACCCCATCTGTGCTGTCGCTGTGCTGTCAGCAGATGTCCCTGAAGGAGCTCTACAACAGCACCTCGGGTGCTCCCAGCCTGCATTACTACTCCCTGCACCCATCCTCACTGGACCAGTGCTGCAATGTACTTCCTAAATGGAAAGTCCCACACAGAAACGGCTCCCTGCTCCCCCTCAGGTGCTATGTCCTCACTCAAGGACACAAGCATAAAATAACTTCTTTTAACATGCACTGTCCAAATCTGTACATCAGTAACAGTCCTTGCCTTTTGCTCTAGCGCTGCACATCCGTAAGGATCAGTAGATTCACATTTTATCCGACTGATGTTAAATCCTGGGAGCAGCTGAAATAAAACCAGAATATCACCAAAACCACTGGACAGCTCCTTCAGGAACATGTTGCTGACTGTTACAAGTTGGAAACACAAATGAGCAGGATGGAGAATATTACATCTCTGACATAAGCCAGCAGCTTCAAGGACATCTGGAGGTAAAAGAAAAGCTGTTTGCTATTAGCTCTCTGGTGCTGCAGCACTGTGGCACTCGCGGGTGCACTGGAAAACAACATAACTAGGTTTTCTGATACTCTGTAAAAACCTAACAAGTTTTCAGAGTATAATTTTAGTGCTAAAAATAATTAGAAAAGCTTAAGCACTTTGCACTGCTCCTGACTCCGTGAGGTGATAGATGCTTAGCAAACAACAGGCTGAGTGCAGCCTGCTCTACGTGTGGGGAGAGATTTCAGCTGTGATGAGCACGAATGTGAGAGGGTTTAATTTCTTCACCCACAGTAAATCTGGAACTGTCTTAAAGTCTGGCCTTTCTGATCCCCAGGCTCGCTTGTAGACTTGCTGCGGCAGGGCATGGGAACGCAGAATGGAAGTCAGAAAGATGAAAAACAGTTTAAAAAAACAAGTCATAAGCTCAACCTCAGAGCTGTTTTCAACCAGTTCACATAAACTATGTTCATCTATGGATGAAGGACCCAAGAATGGTGCCTGAACTTCTCTGTTGAGCTCCCTCCTGCTCCTAAGCAGATGCAGAGAGATGTTAGCCAGGGTAAGGCTGATGAAGAAACTGGTGGGCCTTGAATTTGCAGCTTCCTGCTTTGCCCCAGAACACATCCCTGGCAGGCACAGAAACCCTTCCTGGGGAGAAACTGATGAGCATTAAGTAGCTTTCAGTTAAGAAACAAAAAAAAAAAAGTCAACCAGTGCATACTGCACTCTGGTAAATTACAGGCAAAATAATCTGGGTTTTGTTGTGATTGAAATTTTCTACAAAAATTTCCACAGTTTTCCTAAAACTTCCAGGGGAACTCCCATTTCTGCTCACCTCTGGTTTAAAAGGCATCTGCAACCAGAAAGGCTTAGCAATAAGTGAGGAAAGGAAAGTTCTCCTTGCGTGTTTACCATGCTTCTGTCAGTGCTCTCCTAGCTCTCTGCACTCCTGCTTGTCTGCTGCTCCGCAGGGAGGCGTTTCCAACGCTACAGAACTCACTGGCCAGCTCCTGACCTGAAACGATGCGTGCAAACTCTCATGACTGCTTTGATCTGGACCCACACTGCAGAGGTAAAATGGCACAGAGAACCAATTCCCTTCTCCAACATGAACGGACTCTGACCCTTATCCCTTCCTCTTTATCCTCAGTCTGAGGGCACATGAGCAATGTACTAACCATGCAGAACCACAAAGGTGCAGCTGCCCTCAGTGATCCCATTCCTGTGCACGAAGGTGGCAAAAATTGTTTCTTTTCCAGGTAAGGCTTATTCCAGGCTGTAGAAACACTTATTCACCCTCCCTCCCCCGGCTCTTTCCTCTCCCTGAGGCAATAGGATTTTTACTAGTGCATACTGTGGAGGCAGAACTTAACCTTTCCAGAGAGATTATTTCCATGAGAGGCAAAGAAGGAGGCAGCTGATAAGCACTTGCGAATGTCCATTCTAAGACAGACAGACTCCTACTAGTTTGTGGTATCATCTGGCAGCACCAAGCACACAGTTGAGACAATAAAGCCCACGATACAGAGACATTTTGCTACAGAGCAAACTCAACTGCTACAGTGCCCATGAGAAGTGCTGTGGAAGGCTCTGGTGGTTGGTGGTTGGTGTCTGGGCACAAGTCTGCAAATAGAGAAAAGGAAGAAAGGAAATAGTCCAGAGAGACTCCTATGGCTGCTTTATCCAGGCCACCCAACTAGGTGGGTAAAGGGAAGAGAAAAGGAGGGCATCCACATTCCTGGACTGTAGTTTGGCAGCTTTCTAAAGTGAGAAGCAAAATAACATAAGCACCTTACGGAGAAGTGCACTGCTTGTGCTACAGACGTTCCAGTCTGGTTCCCAGGTCCACGCAGGGAACTGTATGGACTGTGCTACAGACCAGTGGCAGATTGCTAAAACCTGGGCACAACCAATGGTAAAGAAAAAGGCATCATTGCAACCAACTGCTGCTTGGAGCCCCTGAAGGTCCCTTGCCTCAGGAAGAGGCACCCTCAAATTTAGCAGTCACTTTAAAAGCAGTTTTATCAGTTTCACAATGATCACTGTAACACAGTAACACCCTTTCCACTTCAGTGGGAAACCAGTGCTACATACAACCTGATTCAACTCCACTGACTTCAGTGGACGGATTTGGCCCCAAATGGACTTTATGGCTGTAAGATAGTTCCCACCCTGCACTGCTGTAAGCGATCCTGCTCCCACTTTTCTAGTAAGAACCTGCGGGAAGAGTTGAGATCCTTGCTAGGAGCTCACTGCAGGCCAGATGTTAGATCAACATGGCCAGAAAGTGAGAAGAAAACAGCACTTGATTGTCAGCTGATAAAAATGCAATTGAACATTTGCCCTCCTTTTCTTCATTCCTCAAATACAGAAACCCCAGTCACACCCTCTAGCCACAGCAGGCTGGGGAGAAAAAAAAAATCATTAAAATCAAGTGAAACATGCACAGTAAAAGTCCCCTCTGACTGGGTGTCTGCAATACTCTAAGAGTTCCCAAGGTTTATAGTGCAATTTCATTTGACCTGTAGTTGAAGACCAGTCTCCATCACTTTGGGTGATCAAGTCCTGCTGATTCCTTTGAAAGGTGCATAAGACAGGTTTCACCATAGGCTAAAATATCTTAGGAACCATTCAAGTAATTAGACAGTGGCACTGATACGGCTGAACACTCAGATGTGTTCATAGAAACCAAACCCAAGCTGCCTTGTGAGTACCACGCGAGACTCTACTTAGTATATGTCTGCTCTTTTTCCCTTTTAGGTTTCACTAACATTGAGGAGATTCGTTCAACAACTGGCCATAATTCCAGCACTGACTTGGAAAATACAAATATCTCATACAAAATATTGATGTGTGCTAACGAACCAAGTGATAAGTGCCCAGGTACAAGCTGCCCAATGGGAGCCCTGGCAGTGGAGAAACCACAGGGTCCAGGCCAGCCAATATTACAGTACCTGCTAGATTTGTGAGCAAACTCATCAGCCCATTCTTTCGTGAGATCTTTAAGTATCTCCTCCAGCAGAGACTTGTGTTCAAAAGAATCATCCTCCCTTAAGTTAAATATAAAAATAGATCCTCCATCTTAATTCTTTTAACATAGCTGACAGATGACTTCCGCTCTCGAGCTTTCTGTCCCATGTTTTCAAGGAGGGGGAGGTAGCTTTAGATCCAACAAGCTGTAGGCAAAAATGTTCCAGAAGATGGCAAACAAGACAAAAATTACATAAATAGAAATGAAGATCCACCATAAAGTCTGATCTTGGAGTCTCTGCTCATAGTTCCTCAGGATGATGACACCGAGGGTGATTCCAACCATCACACCTCCCAGGTGAGCCATGAAGCTGGGGTGTGGGCAGGGTGGGTAAGCGGAGGGGTGGAATCGCAGCCACACAGCTCTTCCAAATTCAAAGCTCACTGGAACAAAGAAGGAAAAAGAAATAAGTTGTCCAGGTCTATCCCTTCTTCAGTCCATCTTAAGTCCAGTGATGCATCCCTGAAGAGATGGAGAGGCAAAAATTGCCTTGTACAGTGAGCACAGGGAAGCTGGGAAGCCATGGTTATGCAAGGGTTGTAGTGCACAGACATGAGGTCTGCCCAGTGGCTGGCAAGTGGTCTGGGTTAGTGGGAGTGTAGACAGGTGGTGGAATAATTGGGACACCTTTCAAAATTTATACCAGAACCATAAAAAGAAAATGAAGAAGAAATAAAAAGAGTTTGACTTTGAAGGCAACTGTCTGTGATGAACGCACAGCCCAGTTTCCCTTATTGTGCCCCCCTAGGGATAGGAAGATAATTTATTAATGTGTGTATAATGCTGTTGCCAACCCAGATAGGAAGGGCTCTAGGAAACCTAAGTATTATCATTGCGAAAGCATTGTTTATTTGCAAATTCAAAGATGAGACATTTAAGTTCCAGTTCTTCACAAATGCCACGAGCTACAGATGCTGGCTAACAACAAATCCTCATTTACAAATGCTTGTGTCGAAACCCAAAATCTGGATTTGAGAGTGATGTGGTTTCTGCTGCCAGAAGGTCCAGCTGCAAGTTCCTACCAAAACTGCTGTGAAGTCAAAACTCTCTGAATCAGCACAAACTCTTATGACAAGGACAAACAAAACAGGATTGTGTGTGTGCCAAGTATTCCAGGATACTTACTACAGATCAAGGCAACAGCCATGCGCAGCAGCTTGAATTGGCACTTCATTCCTGACCAGTTCTGGAAAAGAGACAAGGAAAACAAAGTGATGCTGCATGCAAACCTGGAGGGATTTTACATTCAGGTCTACCCTGGAAAAGCATCAAGGACAACCATGCCTTGAAACAAACGCCTTTCATTGCCTTTGCCACCTGGCTCTGAACTTTCCACTCACAACACCAAACACAGATCTGTCAACCCCAGAGGACATAACCATAAAGGATACACTGCAGACATGTCCAAGCTATGGAGAGTCCATAACTTCTTTGCCTGACAGTCTTACTGACTTTCCTTGCCTGAGATCCAGCTGGTGTGGGCATAGTCCTTGGCTGGCCTTGCCATTCTCCATTCCTCGGATGAACCAATTTTTAACATGTTAGTATGATGTTTCACCTTCAATTCTGACTTCTGAAAATATTTTAATTTACCTACCCTGCCCTGCAAAACCCTGTTGTATTAGGCCACATCAAGTAAAATTATGTTAAGTAGTACCTAGCATTCAACACAAGCATCATTCTGGTTAACATCACACAGATCATCATGATTCACTTGAAAGCCATCACTTGTCAGGTAATTTCTCAGTGCATTCAAGCCCTACTGTGCTCTTCCAGTGCTACTGCCTGTACTTCAGGCTCCCTGAAATTCTACAACTCAGATCTTCAGCAGAGCATACACAAATAATAAAGACCTCAATAAAAGCATACCAAGGAAATAGTGCCATAAGAAAGTCTGGATTTGGCCTCCTCTGTCTTGAGGCTTCATCATTAATCAATATAGTGAACTAAGAACCTCTGAATGATAGTCAGAAATCCTGGGAGAAATAGTTCTCATATTCTGGAGAACTCAGATGTATGACAACACTATTATTATTATTAAATGACTACATGAAATTTCGCCTGTTGAAAGCAGTATGAGGTACCAAGCTAGCCAGGTTTCTTGTGACAAACTCCCTCTTCATCACACTTGAGGAATAATAAAAAAAACCCAAACTTGTAAACTCTTCTGCCTACATTTAATGGCACCCAGTGAGTTTTCAGCCTGCTGAAGAAATATTCTGCAATATATATTACATATATTCAAGTTTTATGTGGGATCTGTCTGTAAATCACTTCTGTGACTGCAAAAATGCAATCTCTACAAAAAAAGTAACTCATTTTCTCTCTCCACAGAGATACCTAACTCAGTCAGAAGGATCTGAACTCATCCTGATTAATACTGTGCTGCTTCCTTCACTTTTCATTTCCATGTAGCTGTTTTGAATTCCTCTCCTCACTCTTTTCCTTAGGGTGACATGCTTTATTGCTTCCCCCTGTTGGTTACTTTATGTATTTAATTCCAAGAATATTTACTTTTACAAGCAGTAATGCTTTCATTTCCTTTGGTTACCAGGAGGCACAAGGGAACAGAAGATTCAAGAGACTCTCCCTGCAACAGTCCGTCCTCTTCCCAGCACACTCAAAGCACCTGTACAAGACTGTGCTTTGTCAGCAAATGGCCAACATGTCTTTCAGCATGCAGGTGCATCACCGCTAGGTACTAAGGGAGCAGAGAGAGAGAAAAGGGGGAAAGAAAAGCAAAAAAAACTCCACCAGAATGGGAAAGGCAGTAAAAATAATTTCAGATGAGGAAAGAGGCAGTGGATAATGGAAAAATACAGATGTTAAGGTTGCAATTGCTGAATAGATTTGGAGGAGGCCAATGAGTAGTGAAATGACAGGCCACATGGCAAGGTTTAAGAAGTCTGGGAAGGTAACTGATGAAATGTGGTAACTCTCCACATGCCTCTGGGAGAGACTCTTCCTCTAAAGCAGCCCAAAATTTCCTCCAATGTCCCTCTGTGACCCTGTATATCTCAATGTGAAGAAGCCCTGTGTCTGCATTACCATCCTATGAAACAGAGGAAACTCCCTCCTGCTGCTGTCGGCTCAGTAGCTCAGAACACAAATCACACTGAAAATAACTACATAAGGAGGCATTTCACCAACAGAAACCCTGTGGTACAGTGGCAGCCCCTCTCCTCCACTCCCTATCTCTCTGCCAGACACTCAACTGTCCTAATTTGGCAACAGCCCCCACTTTGTTCATGCTCTGAAAAGCTTGAAGACAGCAAAGGAGACCTATTCTGCTCAGGAAACCACTCCCTTCCCTGCTTCCAGCTGCTACAAAGGCTGCCTGGAGCAGCACCATTGTGGGTTGCAGACCAACCCTGCAGACTTCACTGCATACAACAAATTAAATACAAGGTTTTCTTTTAGGCTTGACACAAGTACCACCTCACATGCACATGTTTTCCAGCACGCAACAGGGTACCAAGCCACCAACTGCAGTGTAACATTTCCATTCCCAGACCACACCACTGAGACAAGACTCATAGCTGGAGCAAGCTCTGAATGATCAACAGCTGGGTCAGGCCCTATTTCCAACCCCTGTGGCCACCAGATCTAGCTAACTTCTGAAGAGGTTAGACGGTCATTCTGGTACTCACCATGACTATATTGGCCAAGTGAGCTGAGACAAGAGCATACACGCCTCCAGAGGAGCCCACCACAGGCGCAGTCATATCAGCTACTGACACTGCCAGGGACCCTGGGAGAAAGAATAAGGGTTTGTCATAATTGCCAGCCAAATAAACACCCTCTCCTACCCTACGCCCCTCCTACTGTCTGTTCTGTGCTAATTGCTGCGGGTCAGTAACACACAGATAAACAGAAGTGGGGGGAAATCAATTGACCTGTGAAGCCAACTTAGTCCTGTAGCACTGCCAAGACAGTGACTGATTGATTCTTTTGCACCTACTTTAAAAGCAGACAAGCAAGGCACCAACGTATCTTCAAACCTATGCTGCAAAAAGGCACTTACACCCTGTTTAAAATAGCAAGGAAGCAGGAGACAGAAAAATGTCTGTCTTGTTCCTCACCTGGAGATAAAATAGAAGTAGTTCCCATGCTGGCAAGACAAATATTTGCTCAGTGAGAAAGAAGTGTGGACTTGTAACTTAGCACAGGCCTCTGATCAAAGCACAGCCTGGTACTTAAAAAACTTCAGAGTAAAACTAGCTAAAAATAACCTGGATAGAGGCAGTAAACCCGAGACAGCAAAATGACAGGTCAATCACATAAAGGCACCTCTAATAACAATACATTTAAACATAGACACTGCTTATCATCCCAGTTGGAGGCTTGGATCTCCTCAAAGCTCCTTTGAATGCAAACTTTAAAAAGTAATTTTAGAGAGACGGAGGCAGACTTGGCAATGCAAGGCAGGGATAATAAAGATCTTTGGGATGAGTAGGGACAGGAAAAAGACACAATGGCAAATCTTGAGAGTGCCCTCAGTAGTACAGAATCTAACAAACTTCTTTGCTAACTGCTCAGCTGATTTTGGGTCAAGAAAGTGCTGAGGCTCCACCAGCCACCTTGGCTGATAGCTCCCTCCTTCTCTGCATGGCCCTGAGGCTTCTCAGCCTAACACTGCCATTAAGGACAAAGTTGATGAGAAGTTAAGAATGAGAACTTAATGAGAACTGGCAGTTAAGTCCTCAGACACTGCACTGAGCCTATACATTCAGTCTTTCAATCTCAGTCTTCTTAGTAGAGCCAGACAAATGAGAAAAAAAACCCATAAAAGTAGGGAGTGGCCATTGTGGCCTGTGTCTACAATTTACTGCTTATTCCTGATTATTTAGGAGCTGTGTTATCTTTATGTTGCCACATCCTCAGCATAAGTATGCCTCTTTCTCTCTCTCTCTCTATCCTAGCACATGTCAAAGAATAAGGCATGTTTAATACTTGGCTAAACTCAAACAAATAAGGGTATCGTGGGATGGTTTCTGTGTGTAACTATTTGGTCACATTTGTAGCTCCATCTTGCACTAAGAAGGGAAGTTTTCCCTTTCCATTTGGCACTTTCTTCCACAATTTATAGGTCATAAGGTGTGAAAGGGAAGTGGATGGTGATGTGGCAGCTTGTCTGAGGAAAAAAATGAGATCATTTGTGTAGAAGGAATGAACCAATAATGCTAGGTGGGCTAGTGAGCTCCACTCAGGCTCTGGCTACAGCCTCCAGAGCTCTGGGCATTCAGCTCAACCCAATGCCCAGTAAAACTTGCCTCTGGCCCTGCAGACCCAGCCAGCAAGTTCACGGCCACAGGAATCAAAGAGGCAGCTGGCAACTCACAGTGCTCGCTTAGACTCTATTGCAGCAGATTCAATGCTCGCTTGCTTCGCTTACTTGGCACAGATGTGCAACATGGATTTACAAATTAAATGAAGCCCCAAGGTTTGGTAGACGGATCTATGTAGAAAAGTTTACATCTGGAAAGTTGCAGATTAGGGACCACTTTAGTGCTTACTAAAATAACAGGCAAAGGATGGCCGAGCTTGTCTGCTAACTCCTTTCTCTGCACTAAATAGTGTGGTGTTTGTGCCATGCCTAGCCCTGTGTCCTAGTCCAATTATTCTTTCCATGGTCTCTCCACTGAAATGTAGAATTATTAGCACTCAATGCAGCCCATTTTACAGAGGCTTTATCGGCTCATTATGGAAAAAATAAAACTATGTAGCTGGAAAAAAAATAATCACCAGAAATCTTGAACTAAGATTCAGTCAGTTGTTGTCTGAGTTCTACTGTGAAGCCCTTGGTTGTTCTCACACTCTCCTCCTGTTTTAATGAGATGTTGATCTATTGTCAGCTAGCTTCCATCACCTCCAGACTGCTGGAAATGCCAAACATAAATAAAAGCAGTACAACACAAGCTTAAAAAAAACCTAAAAAAAATAAAATCAATCAAACCCCATGTCTTCATGATTAAATGAATTTCCAGATTCCTGTGCACTGCTCACAACCTACAACCAAATACTTCTTGCTTACTCAGGCTGTAGAAAGCAGACAGAACAGGACAAATAGAGGAAGAACTGGCAGAGGACCTGGAAAAAAAAAGGTATTTTCATGCAGAGATGCCTGTGATGCCATCTTTCTTCTGGGGCTCTATGGGACACGAGGAAAGGAACAGCATGACCTCCACATTCAGGAAGACCATCTAAAGCAAGGCTATTTTAAAGTAACAGGTTGTTGGTGCTTTTTTCGCAGATCTCCTAAACAGAGAGCCTATGGCTAGTTACAAACAGATGTTCAGTTGTAGCACATTTCCCACTTCCAGCCTTCAAAAGAATTTCAACACACAGAAGATCAGCGACTGCTTTTCTCCTACAACCAAATGTCACAAAATGTTTCTCCTACACAGAAGTCACCACAGACCATTTTCAGATGCTTCTCCATCTGGGGGATTCAGAAATGTCACTTACCTGCCACAACTCCAGCAACGTACACAAAACTGATCCTGGCAGCTCCATGCACCATTTCCAGGGGAACCCCAACCAAGAGCTGAAGGACAACATTGAGTCCGAGGTGTTCTATCCTGCGGCAAGGAAAAATAACAGTTGTCCTCTTTTTTAACTCTTTGTATCCCTTCTCTACCCTTGAGACAGACAGATCTTGAAAAGGAAATCAAATAGAATCTGCTTCATGAATGTAGATCGTAACACCGGGAAAAACAATGGTCTCTGAAGAAAGAAAATCTGTCTGAGAGCTGCAACATTTCTTCTCTCTTTGCTGCTCATTGTATTTTTATATCCACCCAGGTCCTTTCAGCCAAAGACCTTACAGCATGTTTGGTTTTTGGTTTTGTTTGGGTTTTGTTTTTGGTGTGGGGGGTTTGGGGTGGGTTTTTTTGGTGGTTTTTTTTGTTGTTGTTATTGTTGTTTTTGGTTGGTTTTTTTTTTAAGAAGTTAAATGACTTGTCCAAAAAAGCAGCAAGATGGCAGCAAAGCCTGGAACAGAAGCCAGACACTTGACCTGCTCCTCTCTTCTCTTCTCCTAATGATAAAGCCTTTCTCTTGCATATATTACACTGCCATGGGGAGCAGATTTTAAGTCAAGAGCAAGGTAAGCCTAGCAGTCCCAAGGCACTTGCCATTTCCTTGTCACACATAATGCTGCTTTACGGTTTGTGCTTTCTGACCCTCACCTTTTTTGGCTGTGCCTACTTCAATGTGATCATGGTCAGAATGGGAAGCAGAGGGCATTTTTACCTCTGGTTAGATGCCCAGTGAGACACAAGGTACTCCCCTACCCTGGTTCCCATTGCAGTCAATAGCAAAACTCCTGCTGTACACAACAGGAAAAGCTGGGCTGAGATCAGTCCTGTGGAAAACCCCGCTGTGCACATCAGCACGTGCAGGACCACTTGCAGCCTAGAGGTAGAAAGTGAGACAGCTAAGACATGCATATTTGATAAAGACTCCAGTGCAGCAGTTTTCTCCTGTACTGAATCAATAGTTTCAAAGCAAGTTCCTTGTTGTCCAAATCAATAGTACTTAACAAAACTGTCTTGCTACTTTTCAAAGCTCTATACAAATATTTACCTGTGTCTTTGCCATCTGCAGGATCTTCCAGTGGGGTAAGAACAGCACCAGGCCCCTGAACAGGGTCCTTCTCAACACTGTGTTAGTGTCTGAGATTTACCTGGGCTCACAGGGCTGTGACCATGCTGAATGGTCACATCCACCTGGATCCTGGGGCATAGTGTGAGAGAAGTGTATGAGTTTCTGTGTATTACTTTCTGTGTGAGAAGTGCCTGAGTCTGCTTACCAAGCAGGTGGGCCTAAATGACACAGTGGTACCCTTAACACAGAACACTAGCATACTTAAGGGAA
>NW_010178982.1:20382-30140 GCF_000695765.1 Mesitornis unicolor
CTAATGCATTGAAAGTCTACGTCCTATTTTAGACAAGGATTGCTCATACACAGCCACCAGAAATCTTTGGTCTCACTTATATGCATTTTCACTGTTTTGGTCTTTCTTCATGTTACCATAGCAATTTCCTATATGCATCAGAGAAAACGGCTGATGGTGAGATGGAGTAACGACAGAACAGTCTCATAATTGAGAATTTCAAGTTGGACCGGAAAAAACTGCTAGAAATGATGCTGCAGGAAACAGTTCATTCCGGATATCTTAATAGGTTTGTTTCTACTGAATTTCTCTCCAAGGATAAATTTCTCTCCTGCAGAAGACATTCAGTACTGCAATTTGTCATCATGGGAAACCACTGTGTGTAACTGAGTGTTTTTATTATCTTGCTCCAGACTTTTGAAGCCACTGGGCACGGGCATATTCTGGCACCAGTTCTGATTCTGCATGTTCACAGAACTTAGGAACTGAATTAGGAACAATGAGCAAAGGTCAAACTGAGATCACAAAAAAAGAGTCAAAGCATCCAAGTGCCCTTTTACAGAGGGGAGGGAAGAGGCTTTGGCTGGCGCACAGTCAACGTCATGAGGCAGCACCTCACGACATTCTCACACAAAGCACTGGGTCTTATTTTTCAAAGGAAGCTTTTGTGAGAGCTCGGCAAAGTTTATCCTGGGCTCTAAAGTGACTGCCCTGATTCACAGCTGATCTTAAAAGTCTTTCCAGGAGCAATCCCATTCACGTCTCCTCCCTATCATGCTAAGAGCTTGCTCAATAAGCACCCATAAAATATAATTAGCCTTTGCCAGTGCTGAATGCATCATTCTTGAAATGACAATTTCATTGATTTATTAAAGACTTTCTCCTTCCCTGGGACCAAACAAATGAGACTGAGCATCAATGCAAGTCATTAGTTATGGCAGTGTTACAAATGCGTGGGCCTCAGATAATCAACGTCTGCTTTCCATGAAAGCAGAAGGGCAGAATTTACAACTTTGCCTGCCTTTTCAGCCCTTGACAAAGCTCCTTCCATCAGGATCAACACACAGCCCATGCATTTTTGGAATCCTTCTAGAGGCACAGCCAGCCAAGCCTTAGCAACTGCTGTCTTCTCGGACACCTTCTGACTGCCACTTGCTCTTCAAAAAATGAGACCGACTGCACTAAATTAAGGAGCAATCCACATTACCATTTTAAAGTCTCAGCTGGAAGCAAGATAACAATAGACCCCATGGCACTGTGTTAGCCTCTCATTTGAAACGAGAGGAGAATGATGGGCTTCCACTAACAAATGTTATTACCTGTCTAAGATTTATCTGTTCTCCTGATATGAAAGGAGCTTAACACACAGAAGTTAGCAATAAATGAACATCTAGCCTAACTCCAGCTACTGCAGATAAGTCACAGGGTTTATTGTTCCAGCAGGACTCTCCATTGTTTAGAAGGCTACGTAGCTAAAGGACTTGGAATCCATCACAAAAAGAATGAGTCTCCTGCAAACCCCTTTCCCCATTGTTCATCCCCGAGCTAGCCACTGATGTGAAATAAACCTGAGATATTTTTCAGCCAGTAAGTGTGAAGAATGCCAGAATACTGCCTGCTGCAGGAAAGGGTGACCTTGCACAGGTTAGGAAAAAGCATGCCACAGGTGATACAGGAAGATATTTAAATACTGCAAAAATTGTCTTTGTGCAGGTTCTTCTCTTCAAATGTATCCCGTGGTTACATAAGTGATATAGCAGAACACCACCAGCACCAGAAGAAAACCCAGATACAAATTAGCTAACGTTAGTTAAAATCAAGTGCTTCAACCTTTACAAGCCCAGTTTTCCTCACATCCTCATCAACGGAAGTTTCCAATTCTCACTTTACGTAACCAGCCTCACATCTAAGCCCAAGAGTCTCCACCTGCAGGTTGAAACCTGTATACAGTGGAGTTTTTGGAGGGATTTAGTGTGCGGAGTACAGATGTTGCCATGTTCAGAAGTTTCATCTATCATTTTTTTCCTGCTCTCCCCTTGGGTGGAGCCTGTTCTGTCCTATGATTTTTATCCAGAGATCTAAGGCACATCTTGTGCTTAAGTGCAATTACACACAGAGGCAGTTATTCCATGGCAGAGAAGAGACATCAGCATGCCTTCCATCAGAGACATGGAAAAAGGAAAAGATCAGCTTGATCTTTCTGGCCTTTCATAGGAGAACATTGACTGATGGGAATATAGGCTTTCTATTTAAGAACAAAGGGTCTTTATCCAGTTTCAAACTATAAACTACTGCTAAAAAGCTTGTTGCTGTGATTTTTCAATGACAGAACTAAAGAAAATTGCGATTATCTGCCAGGAATGTGTGAAGATAATGATCTGAGAAACTACTCAGAGGGGGTAGAGTGTTTTGTACAGGGATGAACTTTCCTGTGACACTCACCCATCACCATGGCATCACAAACATCACATAATTAAAGTCCCTTTGAGTCTTGGGAAGACGAGCACAGTTGAGAAGCAGAGTTAGAATCCCCAGTGCTTTGTATTCTCTTCCCAAGTCTGCTACGTAGCTCCCATAGGATAAAGGGGGATTCATTTACTGTGCACCTTCATTATGCTTTTTGCGTTAGATGGACCATTCTCTGTCCACCTGGTCAGTTGAGATTGTCAGCTCTTCAGGAACACTGGTGTTTATACAGTGTGTACAGAATGTGAGTTCGGTCTTGACTTATCTCAGTCCCTACAGAAGGGACAACATTACTAAGTGATGACATACACAGAGAATTTATTTGACTTTTCCAACCTCAACTAGGAAGCCTAGCAAGAACACACCATGTAGTTTTTAAATACTAGTCCAGCACCCTTGCAGACTTGTTCTACCACTTGGCACAGTTCCCCTAGAGGGACACTGGGCTTCAATCTGGTGAGTTTTAGAAAGCACACACTGGGAAGTGCACAGTAAGAGGAAGGTATGGTCCCAACACTGCAGGGGAGAAGTACAGCCTCTGTTAGGCTCTTTATGTTGCCTCCTTCCTTCAGAGAGCTGCAAAGGTTTGCCCCTCATTGCCCAACACTCCGCAACAGCTTCAGACTTTTATATGCAATTTAGAATGGATTTTTAAAAATTTATTTCTGAGCTGATTCTGTCCCTTCCTCCTCTTCCCTCTCTCTGGGGAATCTGAACTGTGGGGAATCTCCACAGTTTGTAAGTACTCACCCTGCATGCATGAATATGTAGGTTAGGTACCTCCAAGCCTGAGCACGGAGCTGAGGATGGTAAAGTAATGCATTCTTCAGGTATAAGGGATGGGTGACCTGCAGCACAAATCTGTCTAATACCACTCCGTTGTAAAGAAAAAAGGCAACCTAGAAGAGCAGGAAGATTCCTTGGTTAGCAAATGCCTTCTCTTGCTGAAAAGCACTTTGTAGCTCAAAATCATGGAGAAGGAAATCAAACAAACAATAATTTTTCTCTCATTTGACAGCTTCACACAGCATGAAAGTTCCCTGTTTTGAGGAACCTGCAACACATTGGTATAACTCTGTATGTGGCTTTCTGCAACACACCAGCCACTGAGTCAGAGGAACTCATCACCCTACTGTTCAGTGCCATTTTATATCCTTTTTTGTGCTTCCTCCAGCACACTACTCAGCAACACTGCAAAGATCTCATTTGGGCAACAGATGAGTGTGTCAGAATATTTAGTCTATTTTCTCTTCATTCGCAGAGCAGAGGTAACCGTATAGGAATTTTTCTTCTAATTCCATTATTTGAATTACCAGTTTCCCTAGAACTGTCCAGATTTTCACTCCTCAATAAGTTTTGCTATAGCTTCCCAAATTCTACAGTTTCCTATACAAATTGTTTCAATGACTAATAACCATGCCTGGAAACAAACAAGATCACAGTCTCCACTTACCCACACGCATACATGTAAGCCAAAATGGCTATCAGCTTTGTGCTTGTCCTGGGTCTAAACTGGGTCCTTATCTGGGTCTAAACAAGTCCCACTCTAGCCCTTGTACGTGTCCTAGCAAAGCCTTTGGCAGTGTGGGGTGAGTTCTCAGAGAGAGGGCGTTAAGGTACTTGCCTCTACGATAGTGATGGTAATCATGAACCAGGGTGGAGGGCAGCAGGTGTAGCTGTCGTAGTACCACTTGCGGTCTATCTCTCGTGGCAGGGTCTCATAAGCAACATGCCGGATCAGCCTCTGCGAAAGGCTCAGACCCGTTTCCTCCAGCAGCGCCTTGCTGCACAGCCTCCTGTTCCCCTGAAGGATGGCTTGGCGGAAACTATTTGACCTTTTGTTGCTCATCTGGGTAAAAACAAAAGGAAGAAACCATGAGGACAAAGCAAGGCTTGGCACAATCATCTGGGGAGATCAGTGCCAGTTTGGCAGCACCAGGCTGGAGATGTAGGAATCAAGTCTCAGCATGATCACAGGGTAACCTACATGGGGTGTGAGGAAAACCAGTACCAGGGTTTGCTACTACAGTGCCAATAAATGAGGTCAGGGAAGAACACAAGCAAGGCAGAGCAGAGGCTGCTGATGTACCTGGCTGAGCTCTCTAACCCCTTCTCCAGCCTTCCAGCCACTGTCTTCACAATCAGCTATCACGATCCACATTCCTGTGTCCTCCTTTCCTCAGCTCCCCCTGCTCTATCATGCTTCCCTGCACCTGCTACTTTTTAGGGTAGAAAATGTCTTGAATGTAGCAGCAGGTACATTTGCAGCATCTAACCCTTGTGTTCTGGTCCTTGTTGGTAGAAGTTTGGTCTGGGCAAAGAAAATTATCCCTTTGTGTAAAGCAAAACTGCATGAGTAACAGCAACAAAACAACAAACTAAACTGTTACGCCAGGGGAGGTTTAGGTTATACGTTAGGAAAAACTTTTACACTGAAACGATTATAAAGACTGGCACAGGCTGCACAAGGAAAGTGCTGGAATCCCCATCCTTGGATGTATTTAAAAGCCATCTAGATATGATGCTTAGGGACATGGTTTAGAAGTGGGCATGGTATAGTTAGATAACGGTTAGACTTAATGGTCTTAAAGGTCTTTTCCAACCATAACGATTCTATGATATCAGATGCGTAGAATTAGCTGTCTATCTTCTGAGCATACACTTTCTCAATTTGGATGCATAATTAAAGCAACTGCATTTGCAAATTAGGCAGATGGAATTTTATGCCTAGCTTGCTTGGGGGGGGGTGTGTGTGGAAATCAGATCTGAAAAAGCTTGCTCCAAGATTTGAATAATTGCTAATTAGCCCTGATGTCAAACAAACCTGCTGCATTACTGCTGCTGTCTGTACTGGCTGACTCTTTGGCAGGAAGGCTTAAAAGGCTAACTATGCATAAAGACCACTGTAGGGAGACCTTTTACAGCAAAACGCAGCAAAGCTAGTGTGACAGCCTGGTCCTTCTTCTGAAAGAACTGCTCACTGATCTCACAAACCACCAGCATCTTGTCTCCCAGAACCAAATAAGAGATGACGTTCAACAGCACTGGCTTCCAGTTGCCTTGAATTACACTGGCGTTGGTTAATATCCCAAAGACAGCAGAGCCCAGAGCTTGTGCTCTCAGTGCCCAGGCAGCTGGGTAATTGTTCCAAGCTGGACCAAGCTGCTTAAAACACAGTAATCACTGCAGGGAGCCACCTCCTGTTAATCACTGGAGGAAGGCGAAGGGGCCGTCTGAGGTGATGGCACTGTGACCCATCTCCCAGCAGCTGCCCATCCCTTCTTAGGAGCCTGTCCCTCCAATGCAGAAACTCATCAATGTGAGCAACATTGACAGGCAATTGACCTATTTCAAGCTTTTTAAAACTGGCAGAAAATTTGTTGGTGTTGTCCTTTCTGAGTTGTTTTAGTGAGAAAAAAGTTTACCCTAAAAACTTGTTCTCTTCTCTTGCTATTTCTCCTTTGAGCTCTTTCCTTTGCTCATTCATAAAACACTTGTAAAAGAACAATTCTGGCAAAAGAAGCAAAGAATGAAAATAAGACAAAAAAGAGAGATCTGTCCATAAAAATCTTTCTTCCATTCTTCTCAAGTCTATCATCCAAAAGCTTGTATCTAAAACTGGGGAAGATAAGGGGAAAAAAAAAATCATTTGTGGTATTCTGTTGCATTAAGCAAGCCTGCTCATATCAAAATACAATCTTTTCATAGAGAAACATCCACCAGGTGTAAAGCCTTCCTTAGCATTTGTGAGATGCTTTTTGGTAGGTGCCAGGCACACCTCTGTTTCAAAAGGTACCTTTAGCCACCTAAAGACCTCACTGTGTCCACAGAAGCAAGCTTTGCTCCAGGTTAGTTCAGAGCAGCCTGTCAGAGACGCAGTGTGCATGCTCCCTCATAGTGTTCACTCTGTTCTCTCCAGCTTCATTCCTCTTGTGGATGAGAATAAATTCAGACTGAAAACATAGATGTGCCTGCTACAGATGAAGATACCAGACAGTTCTCTGAAGCTGCTTATTCTGGTTACAGCGATACGTGTGATTTTCCTGTCTAGTACAAAACGGTCAGTGCTTTTCCCTGCTGCACCACTTCTGTGGAAAATACAATCATTCTCAGAGTCAACCAAAGAAGTGCTGACCACCCTCAGCAGATGATAACCTCATCACCGCAGGGACTGGTTAAAGAGATGGGCAGGAAACTCCAAAGGCTGCTGAGGTTTGTGTCTGTCCTAGGCTCATTAGAGAAACATGGAGATATCCAGCACCAAGTGTATTCTTCCCAGGTTGCGACACCCCAGCAGACTCCTTGGAAGAAACATGACTATCAAGGAGCAAGGTACCCCCTGCATTCACCACCACCAGTAGGTGCTGTGACAGTGGGAGCCAGATTTCAATTTACCCAGAAAATTAAAAGCCTTTGGTACCCATTATTACAAGTCCAACTCATCAGAGTTCTTAGAACTAAATAAACCTCAGGCAGGAACACAAAAATTGTTGTCAGGGCTCCTTTAGAACAAAAGACATGGAAAGAAGGTCCGGGTTCCCTCTAAATGCCATAGCCTTGGCGTGGTTTTACACTGAGATGAGGCAAGGACACAGTGGCAGGAACATACCACATGTGCTCAAACATCCCCACTAAGTTGTGGATGACTGGATGTACTGAGCACTTGTTAAAATTGAGCCTCTTGGGAAGAAGACATCCTGCTGGTCCCCACCTGCAGTCACTGCCCATCACACTAATGAGGAAATGGTCTCCAAAGAGGCAGCAATGCTGACTGCCAGGGCTCAAGCAAACATAACAGTCCTGGGTCTACCCACATAACCCCACAGGCCTTTGGCTCATGCTTTTAATCTCAAGTGAGGAGGTGACGGGCATGAGGAGAGATAGATGATGAAGTCACTACTGCTGGTCTCACCAGCTCCTGATGAGAAGCCTATTTTGTACCTCAGACTGACTTTGGAAGACTCAAATCTTCCCAAACACAGAGTCTCCCATATGGTCGCAATTTGTGGACTTGATTTTGGAATTACATAATATTGGTATTTATGAGCCAAGTATTTAATCATCAGCAGAAAGAACACTGGGCCCATTGTTGGCCTGCACATTATTACGGCTCCAGAAGCTCAGGACAGCCCACCCCACTTCTCTCCGTGCAATTGATCTGGGACTTCTTTAATGAGCGTCATATTAAAGCTGCAGGCAGTTGGGTACAGCAAATAGTATATGGGGAATGAAGGCAGCGGTGGGGAACAACACATTCCCTCAGTCCTTCATGCCTGCAAAAGTTATTATGCAGATAGAGAGAAATTTGCCTTGCAAAACAGCCAAGCTGACATGACTGGTAACCATGCACTGCCACCTCTGCCCTTTGGCATTACCATACCAAAACAAACAAGGCTTAGTGCTACCGCTCTGTTCAAAGGATGAGTTGGATACATCTGCCAGAAAGGAACTTTTTTTCCCCTAGTTGGAGCTACACCTGTCTTCAACATTGAAAATGTCAATATTTAGGAT
Organism: Mesitornis unicolor; assembly: GCF_000695765.1. Lineage (NCBI taxonomy): Eukaryota > Metazoa > Chordata > Aves > Mesitornithiformes > Mesitornithidae > Mesitornis > Mesitornis unicolor. Next base: position 28,339 of record NW_010178982.1, read on the forward strand.
AAGAGTCTAGTTTATTTAGGATACTGTCTAGTGTGGGGCAGTGCCAAACTTTGGTGAAGTACAAAGCCCTGCTTTTCCTCAGGACACATCCCAATCTAGAGCTAGTCTCAGATAATCTGCAACTTGCAATAGAAACTGTCCATTCCCACTGGCAAACCAACTTCTCTGGGTTTCTTGGCTCTCTGTATGACTGCTACTGCCTCAGAAAATCAATAGCCAAGTCATGTAGCATTTCCCAATCTCCAGTTTCGTGGCTTGTGTGGGGTACAGTACCCCTTTTATGGTTTTTATTCAGCTTCACTCAGGAGGTTTTGAAAAACATGGATTCCTGCCCATTACGTATTGGCAACTTTGAGGCTGGTCTACAGCTATTTTTAAACACATACAGCAGTGTGACAGGCAGTGCATTCAGCTCTCCAGCTCTGATCCTCCAAGACACAGAACACTAAATCAGAAGTTAGCACAAGCTTTTTAAAGGCCTCTGTCAGCTCCAGTTTTATAACCCACTTTACTTACAAATGCAGCCTTTCCAATCAATTTTGCTTTCAAGATTCACATTTATTTCCTTCCCTTACTCCACACTTCTACAAAATGCTAATGTGGGTAAAGACTGCTTCTCCCAAAACGCATAGCTCAGCATCAAGTTCATCTGTCACAGATGTTCACGTCCTCCAAGCCAACCTGGTAGCATTTTCCCCAGACCGTATCAAATGGAAAAAAAGCAAATACCAACACCCTGATTTGCTCTGATCAAGCAGTGGTTTACTCTGGGGATTCACAAAAAGTTAGGAGGCAGGAGAGATCAAATAAATTATCCTGGTCATTGCAGGGATATTCCCTGCTCAAGATTTCATCTGGACTCCTATTAAATGTGCCAGCACTTCCACTAGAAAAGGTAAAGGACATTCAGATTTCAAGGTTAATTGCAAGAACACTGCTTGCATGGCAAGACTGTAATTGTGGTTCAAATAAAGTAGTGTCAAAACACAGCAACTTTGAAACTTCAAACCCCCAATACCTGTTCCATTTTTCCTTGGTGCTGGGAAGGATTCCACAACTGAAGTGAAACCAGATTGCATTTTCTGAAGCAAATTTTATAAAAATATTCTTATAACATTTCCTACTCACATGTGTATTTTAGACAAATACACAATTAAAACAACCATTTAAGTTGGCATTGTGCTTCCCAAATTTCAATTGTACATGATTGGGAACAGCTGAGGAATCGTGGTTAAGAACGGAAATTTCTATGCTAAGTTCCACTTTAGTCGGCATAATGATTATTTACCAGACTACTTCACTTGGAAAGAAGTTCAGTTGCTGCTACGTGCAGCCAGTATCTAACAGACTCAGATCAATGTGCAAGCTGAACACACTCCAAAAGCAGCTCTTGCATCCCAGTTACTGAGGTTCAAGATACTCACTTGGTCCTCTGATGGCTTTTTCCCCCCTCAGGAGATGCACATGGCTCTTGCAACGTCAAAAATCACCAGTTTTCTCCAAAATGGGAAGGAAAACAACATGAAGGCAGTGTGAGGCTCGTTTGCCAGGAGGGGTATCCAGCTCCTGGAAATGCTCCCTGGAGTAAGAACTTTGCACCTCAATAAGGGCTTTAATACACTGAGGTAAGAAATGGATAGTGACACAATCACAATTGCTCTCATCTACCCCTTGAGAAAAATCTCCTCCTTACTCTCAGTAGCATAATATTTAACCAAATACTGAAGGAAGATACTTTCAAACTTTTCAAAATTAAATATTTATTATTATACCTCTGAATAAAGGGCAGGGCAAGAGCCCAA
>NW_010178982.1:30171-37461 GCF_000695765.1 Mesitornis unicolor
AATCCTGTACTTTCAGTCAAGCCAGTGAATCAAGGACAGAGGGAGCACTTAACGGGGTGTCCCATTGGAAGCTGAAGGACACCCCAGAGGACCCCAGATGGGAGTCCTCTTGATGTTTGGCAGAAGACCTGCCCTGGTTCAACAGTGCCGCTAATTGGAAGTACAGAGGGGAAGAAATGGACCTATAAAACCTGCAGCTTCGCCTGCAACAAAGATCTCCAGATTAGCAACAGTGAGAACAAAACAACAAACACTGCACAAGACCACAAGAACTGAGGTCCTGGGTTATTCTGCAGCAGCCTTTTAGGCTTAAAACAGTCCTTAGGAAAGTGAACAAGGATTTAGTAGGAAGAGGAGATATTAATTTGAGCAAACTTTTGTCTTGCCCGTGGATTCCCCTGAGAATTGGAGATTTAGGCTTTATTGCTTATCTTCCCAGTGACTCAGGTAATAAAGAATAATATACAGTTCCTGCAAAGCCGTGTTCACCTGAGCCTTCTATGCAGGCTGTCAGCTGGTTCAGCAAAGGACGTGCGAAGAAACAAGAAGTGGAATTTATAGCTGCTTTATGATTGTGCTATGAAGTACTTTTAAGTACCATTAAAAAACCTCCAAGCAAACCATGGTTTAAAGGACCTCTCTCACCTCCACATTTTCTGACAAAGAATACAGTATGTAACTCCTTAGAAGCTCACCTCCACAAAGATAAAAAAGCTCTCCTGGTGCTGTCCCATACACAAAGCCAAAAGATGAAATTCAATGTTTTCTCCTTTAAAAAAAAGTTCCCTCTTTTCCTAGCTACAGCTCTCCTTTCACTGTTTCCCCTCATTTCAGTTCAAGCCAGGTTGGATGAAGTATCTCAAGTAAAATTTTTACCATTGCAAGTACCGAAACAGCAAAAGAAAGAGTTACTCACCTTTCAAAGCAGAAATTATGGCCATGAAAAATCTATGGGCACATGCAGTGTCCCCACAAGGGACAGAACCAAGCCTTGCTCTTATCACTGAAGTGGCTAATAAGAACAAACAGCTTCTAGCCAAGCATTATTGAAAAATTTCTTTAGAAAAACATAAGCAGCTACTTTGAAGTGTTGGAAAGCAATGGAAAAGCAGGCTGCAGTCAGAGCAAGAGGGAACAGGGAGTTAAGGAAACACCAGGAAGGATTCAGCACCTTGCAGAACTGGTCCTTCTGATGTGACTGGCTATTGCCTACTAAATCCTACGCCCAGTTGGAGATACGTTGTCCCCACCTCTGCTCTGCTAAGATAAAATAACACATTGAGAGTTTGGAGAAAAGTCCTTTCATGCACCTAACCAGTGTGAACTTTTTATTTGGTGACTACTGACAGGGAGGGTGTGCTGCTATCGCAGATCTCCGCAAAAGGGATCCTTCTTAGGATCTTCTCCCTTTCTTAGTGGCGTAAGTGGCCGTGGCCAGCAGAAGGAGACTGAGAACAATTGCAAAACACAAGAAAAAGAGCAAAAAATATCACTTCCTATTGCAGCTAAGGTTTAAATAGCCTTAAGAGAACTCCACTTAATGACACTGTCAATGGCATTTTAGAGGTTTTAACCTTACCAAGTTTCAAATAAGTTGTCTAGAAGGAAAGTTCCCAACACAATTTCATTAAATCAAAGCACATTAATTCCATACTATAGGGCTTAAACTCAGGGCTGGGCAAAGGCAAAACAAAAGCTTGTTCTAGGCACATGCTTAAGTTTAATCGTCCTTAAATTGAGTGCATCTTTAAGTATCTTTCTATACTGCATTACAGATGCTTACAAGTCTATGAAAGTGTTAGAACTAGGGTGAGAATTCATTATTTTACTGTATTATTTTCTTTAGGATAAACCACACAATAGGTTTCCATAGACTGATGAAGCTGTAAAGCGCAAGTGAAGGCCTTCATGAAACCAGCCCGTTTCTCACTTATAACTTTCCAGGACCCACTTTGGATTCACTGTTTTTGTTTGTGGATTGTAGCACAATCCCAAACTATTTCATCCCTTCAGCTAGTCCTGCTTTCCCTTCAGATGCCTACACAGATCACCCTGCTGAGGACAGAAAAGCTAGCATCTAACTCTTAACCGTTGTATTTCTACAGCATCCACTAGCACAGACAGACCATAAGACTCTGGGTAGTCACTTCATCTCCTTCACGTCTCACATTTTATCTTCTTTTTACAATTCCAGCAATATTTTGACATAATAACTGTCCCTTTGAACATCCAGCTCAACAGCACATAGCACAAGACAGCTTTCCACCAACAGCTAATCAAGTTCCAGCCTCTGCTATGAAGTAAGAAACTTCTGCAAAGATATCTTCCTCGCACCTTCTCTGATGGCCAATAGACCTGTATATCTGTCACTCCTGAGGAGGAAGAGCAGAGGCTGCAGATTTCTTAGCCTGCATCTGCAGTTTTACTTCTCTACTTGCAGAGGCAGTATTTGCAGTCTGGCAGCACACTGAGCAAGCCAGAGAGGAAGTCACGAAAACTACAGGAGATTTTTCTCTGGTGGGTAAAGTGTGCTGGTGCCAGCAAAGTTTGGATTAAGGTGATCTGATTATTGTTAAACAGTGCTTAAAAAAAAAAAGTGTGGTGTTCACTGAAAATGAGGTAGAATTAGCCTGTCCCTAGAAGCCAGCAAGGCAAGGGAAAGCAAGGCAGGTGTTAATTCTTGATCTAGAAAACAAAGGGTATGCTTAATTATCTAATATAGTTTTGCTCACTGCTGTGATGCTGTATCAGCTTCAAGTTACTACAAAGCTACAGCTAAACATTTCTGTTGGAAGCAGCAGTGTTTTGTCTTTTCCCAAGTCATATGAACTCTCTCTCGGAGCTTACTGATTCCTCCCAAACATGCTGAAATAGTGTTGCCTTCAGGGAACAGCACCTGTCCTCAGCTCTTCTAGACCCAACATAGCCCCTCAAGCAAATGCTCATCAGAGAGCTGGTTCCCAAACACCTGGCTCTTCTCCCACTGAAAAACTGCCATTGACTTAGCCAAAATTGTGAACCCCAGAAGAGATGCAATTCTTACCTCCTTCCATCTGCTGCAGAAACAGACCCATCAGGCACAGACAGGCTTCCATGAGTTTCACAGTGAGTCTGTTGCAAAGCCAGGAACAAAATGTAGACCCACCTGACTCCCAGTCCTGCCCTTTGAACAGGAAATCCAGAGCAGGGACAGAGAGACCTTCAGTGTGCACAAGGATCACGTCTCAGGGCAGTGCCAGAGCTGCAACCGAGGACAGCCACATTCCCTTCTCCTCAAGTTCTCCTGCCCAATGCTGGCAGGTCCAATCCAGACCACACTGAATGCTTTGAGGTCCACTCTTACAACACCTTTGTTTCAGCAGCAATCTGTAGAGTTGCTCTGGCACAGAAATCTCTTGGGCTGCAGAATGGATTTTACTTTACTCCTGGTATAAGCTGGGATTTACTTTTCAAGCAAAAGCTGCTTTATTAAACACAAGGTTCTGTAAAACTTTTCTTTGTCCAGAGCAAGGCTAGGAGTTATCTACCTGATTTTCTACAAGAGAATATAAGCTACCACCACAGCCTGAAGTGGCTCTGTATTACTCCTCTGTCAAGCAAAGTAAGGTCTCAGAAGCTCTGTTACAGTTCACAGCGAATTATTATGTGAACTAGTCAAGGGCTGCCAGCAGCAACTGCTGCTCCGCAAAGATCTCAGCAAATAACATCTCAACTATAATTACCTCCTGGCTTGTCTCCTCTCTGAAAGTAGCAAAATTAGTTAAACACCTTTATTCATTATCCCCTCCTGTGGCCTGTGCTGTTCATAGTCAGCATTTTCACTGTGCATTTTTAGCATCTCTCTTCACAGTGCAGAAAAGCATCCAGACAACAAAAATGCACAAGACATCTGCACTTGTACAGGAAACACATTTTATTCTGCACTGTCTCAGACACAGGATAAGAAATCCCATCTGAAACTGTTTTCTGCCATTCTTGCAAGTCGTAGTGTAGAAACAGAAATGGAGATGATTGCAGCATTATGTTTTACAACTACATGAGATGAATCTCATACATACAGAAGAGAAAAAAATTCCAATGAGTAGCCTGATTTTTTACAGCCTTTTCTGTTTGCAGATCACACCAGGAGTCTTCAGCTTCCCTGAATTTATTCATTACTCAAACTATTTACTGAGTGATTCCTACGGTCTATTCTCATCCTGTAAAATTTACAATTTCAGAAATTTAAGCTGCTTTGCTGAGTTGAGAGCAAGCGTTTATTTTGTGTGGGTCTCCTTATTAAGGTGACAAGTCTTAAAGTTACATTTTTGGTGCATCTAGAAGTTCACAACACACTTTGGACATCAGAGGGATAACACAGCTTTGATCAGTAACAGTTTACTGGGGATCACAGCATCTGAGAGAGCAGGCAGAGTTCTTGGTGCTCATGATGATGTTGGAGCATACGGGTGTGAGCATTTTTCGCTGCCCTATTGGGGACACACAGCACCGCGGAGGAAACAAAAGTGTTAACACTACTGCTCTGGGAGCTTTATGGCCTGTAGCGCATTTTGGCAATAATAATTTCATGGAGTTACAGCTGCTTCTATGGTCACTAATGGTTACTTACTAGAGAGTCTGATGCTGAGAGATGCTAAGCACACTGCAGAATAACCAGCATCACATTCTGTCAGGCAGCCCAGAAAGATCAAGGCTTCTACATGGCTGAAAAAAGGGAAGACCCTTCCTGCTTGATTTTTATCAACATTAGCAAAGCTGAAAGAAAAAACAGAGAGGATAACGTATCCCAGGAACTGACCATTGAAGACAGAGTTCTTTTGATGCCCTGTGGTTAAACCCTACTTTCCACTGGGTTCTGTGAGACAGCGCACGTTTGTACTGGTTTTGGCTGGGATAGAGTTAATTTTTTTTCATAGTAGCTTGAGCAGGCAGCTCATCAGCTCCTTCCAGCCCCATGCTTGGAAAGAAACCAAAAGAGCTGCTTGCAAGACACACACACACAGAGGAGTCTCCTTCCTTCCAAACCTCTGTTTTGACAACTGCACCATAATGCATCTTTAATACCCAGTCCCACTCCTACCCTGAAGGCCTCTCCAGTGGCAAGAGCTTTATTAACGCAATTTGTACAAAGTTTCAGTACCATGGACACGTTTGGGAGGCCATGATATTCTCTGATCATGTCAGTGTACTTGTTCATGAATATTGATGGCGAGAAGGAAAACCACACACATAGAGTCATGCTTGTAAAACCTCTGCGGATCCAGTAAAAGGTCAGCCTTTCCCTTTCCCACATCCAGCTCCATAATTTTTAGGAGCAGATAAATTCTTGCTAAGCTACTGAAACAGACAAATTAACCTGAGCAAAAAGCGGAGATGGCTGATGATCTTCAAGCACAAGCATGCACTTTTAAGCACCACCACACTTAGCATCCAGGATTGACAGCTATAAAGTGAAGGGTATCACTAATTTCACAGTGATTCTGTGCCAACTGTGCTGTTTCTTTCCATCAGGAAGTTCAAAAGGCAGGTTTGGGAGCAGGAAACTAGGGTTTTTCCCTAGAGAAGAAGCCCTAAAAAGCTTGGATGTTGGAAATCAATAGCAACTAGAGAAGTGAGAAGAGAGATGCCATTTGTATGTAGTTTAATGATCTGGCATTTGCATTGCCTGTTGATCTGAAAGTGCAAAAAATGCAAATGAGGATAGAGGGACTGATGACAGAAAAATCAATGGCTTCTTTACAAGAATCATTCAATAGTAGTGAAGGAAATTTGCCATTTTGCAGAAATCACACCAGGTGGGTGTGAGCTGGCACCATCTCCTATTCCCCAAAGGAAGGGAATCTCCAAGGCTTTCACCTCCCACCTGCGTCTCATTACCTTCTGCAGCTCCCGAGCTCAGGGGAGAAAACAGAGAGGAAAAAGCCAAGTTCTATTCCTGAGCCTGTTGCCAAAGTGTTGGTTGGCCCTAGGCCATCATTTCTGTAAAAGAAATTAGGTGATACCTCTCCCTGCTACCTCAGTGTTGTGCAGCTCAATTAGTGAATGCTTGCACGGTACTTTGAATACACCAAACTGTAGAACAAGCAGCTGTTACTATAAATACACTGCTGATCACAGAGAACCATTGACCACACTGTTCATTAAGCTGGAGCTGAGGAAAACCTCACGCTCATCGTGTACCTAGATATGCGCAAGGGGCTAACAATACAGCTTGACTAGACACAGCGGATCTGTGTCATTGCATCACAGTAATTTCACCTTCACACTGACCCAGGCCTCACTGAGGTTGTGACCTGGATCCTTGACAGCCGTGCCCTGTTATCACACTTTTCTGATTAATGTGAATACAGGATATATGGAAGACGCTTTCTTTCTAAATCAAGTGCATCATATCACATATCATATCACATGCATAAGTGACCATGACAAATGGAGGGATCAAATCCCCATGTTGACTACAGGAACACACAGAGATGCAAAGTATTATATTCTGCATCAAGAGCACACCCAGCTTTCCAGCAAAACCTTAGAGATGTCACTGACTTTCACTGCTCATCGACGTTGTCACTCAGGTTTCTCTTACTGCTGCACTAAATCTGCCAAGACTCAGGTGGGGAATGACAGAGCAAGAACAGGGCAAAGCCCCTGGGATGGCCACATTCAAGGCTCCTATCTTGCAAACAACACTTCTGGTCCATCCTGGGCATCTAACAACACGTCTCTACATCTGTGTTGACTCGCCAAACTGCCTTGATGAGAACCAGAGAGATCCATCCCTTCACTAACTGACTCATTAGTAGAGATAGAGAGGCATCCAGATCATGACTCATGCAGCCTGAGACATCTCACCTGGGATAAAATGAACATGACCTAGAAACACTTTATCCCTGTTGCTGTTGATGCCTACAGCAATGCAATATGACTCCACCTAGCAACTCAACACAATGTTATCCATATATTTTTGTCTGGAGGTGGTGAAATCTCTAGATAAAACCAGAGACATCCAGACTGACAGACCTCTCCTTGCAAACAAACGGCTCCTTATGACAGCTACCAACTGATATTGGCAGCAAAAGCCTCTAAACTAGCAGCAGCCATTGTTTTATGCTTCTCTTACAACTCCTACCATTTCTTCCCATGCAAACTTGTTTCCCTGGAAAAATCAGCAGCAACTTGACTCTTAGCTTGAGAGTTTAGTCACTACTGAATGCTTCAGCAAGCCCATGCAGAATGTGACACAGCAAACACTGGTGTTGACAGAGGGAGGAAGGGAGGGAGGAAGGGAGGGAG
>NW_010178983.1:0-7576 GCF_000695765.1 Mesitornis unicolor
GGGCGGTTGGTGGCGCTTCGAGCTCCGCAGCACCTCAGGAAGGGCCGGGCCCGTTGGGCGTATCTGTCCTGCCTCCCGTGGGGGGGGAGGGGAGCGGTGGGCACTGAGGGTGGCAGGGGTTTCTCCTGTGACACCGCTTCCTCTGGGCCCAGAGCAGGCAGCAGAGCGTCAGCCTCTCCTAGAGAAAGCGGTGTCATAGGAAACCCCAGGCCACGCAGCCCTTTCCGCAGGCGTGAGGGAAAGGGGCCCGAGAGGGGCCACCCGTGGTGGCAGCTCAGAGCCATCCAGGCTGAGAGAGGCACTGTGAAACTCACTAAGGGCAAGGTGTGAAGTGTCCCCGGGACCACAGCAGCTGCCACAAAAAAAGGGAAAGAGGCTCCATTAGGCCAGTATTTAATGCTCAGGACTGACCTGTGTGTTCTGGGACATGGAGCAGGGTGAGGAGGCCACAATTGCTGCAAGGCCAGAAAGATGATGAAAACCACATGGCATTGACAGGCCTAGTGCTGCTGGAAGCATCTGGGAAGCCTGGCTCTTGTGACAGGGCCGAAATACCTATGTCTGATGTAGAGGCATGGGAGGAGAATGCCAAAGAGAGCAATAAGTTCTGTTAAGTACTGGGAAGCATAGTCTGAACAGCAGGAAAATCAATGTGACATGGAGATCTCAGCTTCTGAAATCACATCCTTGTGGAAAATGATGAAAACCCTATGCCTGCATGTTGTACAGTGAGACTAGTCAAAACGCCATAGAAACACTGTCCCATTAGAGGACTTGGCTTGAATTGCCAAGGAGAACAACTGGGTGATCTGGGAGGACTTGGCTATGAGTAATTTGTGTGGCTTTACTGCTTCAGTGCTTTGCTAAGCCACACTCCAATACACTTGTATCCATACCCAGAAATCTCAGTTTAAACACTGAACTGTAAACAAGATAGTTAATCGAAGCAAAATTGTCTCTATAAATCAGTATTCAAAACGTTTTGATCCCTAATACCCACCAATATTAAATACATATTGCCTACTCCTTAAAACCATGTTTATAAAAATATGATTCCCAGTTGTCTCCTTTAAAATGTTTCCCATCTCACACATTCATTAAAGTCTTTATTAGTGTGAAGGGAGCAAGGTAGTTACTGAACATCGCGGTTGCACTGTTACACATATTCACAGTTTCATCAATCAAAATGTATTTTGACAGCCGCGGGGGAGCAGCACAGAGAGTAGCAGCTGCAGCGCCTGCTCCAGCTCCACCCCGTGCCTGCTGAATGAAGTATTTCCTGCTCCATCTTTCAGGATTTCATCTGTAAAACAGCACTAATGATTTTAAAGTATTTTGAGCTTCACTGATGAAAAATATACCTAAAAACTGCATGTCATTTTCGTCTGTCATTTCCTGTCGCCATAACTTAACATGTACTCAGCCAATTAAGAGGGAAATTGAGATAGGAATACTGTTTCATTAAATATTAAAGAAAAGAAATTGTGGTGGTTTATTCTGGTTTGAGAGCCTAGAAATCAAGAGGGAAAGCTGTGCTCTGCCATACAGGGCAAACCATTCAGAGAGACATATTTTAAAAGCTAGTTATGTTCTTCCTGGGCATTTATAGATAATTCCTAGAAATTGTAGCATTAATATAAAATGTTCATTGCCTTCATTCCATCTCTGAATGTTTTTGTCCTAAATACATAGCCCTGTGCTTTGTGAAAGTCGGTGGGTCATTAGTTAGCTCTGTTGTTGTTGTTCCCAAGCAAGAGAAAACAAATTTGCCTGTGGTGTGTGAAGCTGAGACTACCCAGACTCATCACAGCCAGTGGCAGAGGGCTCCCACTCTACAAATCTGGTTGAGATGTTGCCTCAGCCTAGGGAGGGGAATGGCTGAGCATCCATGCAGCTCCCTGGGGCCGTGAATGAGACAGGGCTATGATTAACTCCAGCGCAGTGACCATGACGGTCATTAAGTGACACTGGGTCTACCCCACATCTTTGTGTCATTGCTGTTCCCCAGCGAGGCAGGATTGTGATGTGTCCTTGCATGGCAATGCCTCACCCTGTCCATCCTGCATGACCACCATGCTCCTGCAGTCATGTGAAAGTCTGACACAACTATGTGGCACTCTAGGAAGAGCCAAAAGACAAGTTATGATTCAGGAAAAAAACTGCCCTAGGGTAAGGAAGACCCTGGACTTTTATTTATTTATTTGTTCTCAGGATGTGCCTTATTTCTGCAAGCCTTTAAACCACTTCATCTCTAGTGGCAAGCATACTTCAGTGGCTTTCTTCTGAATCCCCAGGATGGCCACCACCATGTGACAGCACCACAGGGCAGTGCTGATGGGGAATGGGACTGGGAGAGGTATTATCCTCTCCCTGCCCCTCTGTACAGCTGTGCCTGCTCATTCTCTTTGTATTTCCTTCCTTATTGGAGTCTTCTTCCCCCCCAAATCACCGAGGGCCTGAACCTGACTGCACGCTCTGTAACACTGCTGAAGGCTGTTCCACACAGCCAGAGCTGTTGCTGGCACCAGGGGCCATCAGACTCAGCTGCTTTGGGCAGGCAGCATGGAGAGGTAACTGTGCCACTTAGGGCAGGTGTCCAACTTGAGTGTCACAGGGCAATATTTAGTATCCATCTTGTGGCTACTGCATTTTATCCTTGCTCACAGAGGAAGGAGCACTTCTGACCCTGATGTTTGTTTCCCCCTTTCTCTTTAAGGAAATGCTGTAAGTCATGCCTTTTTTGTATCCTAATGCAATGAAATAAATTTCAACTGTCATTTAAATAGAGCTAAGAAAGAAGAGGGAATACTTACAGCTTCAGGCCCTGCAGGGGAAGATTGACAATGAGTTGAAGGCATGAGCATGCTGTGATTATTGTATCATACTGGGTTTTTTATTATTGTTCTTTCAGGATTTACAGTGATTCTTTTTGTCCTTTCTGGTATGTGTCCTGTTGCCACAGAAATCTGTTTTGCTTATCTTTGGGGCTGGTTATATTTAGACATGGCCCAGTCCCAAAGCCACCAGCTATCTACACTGGAGCGAGAGCTGGAGCTGGGACAGGCAGCCCACTCAATGTTCTCTGCATCCATCAGCCTCTGCACATGGCGTATTGGTGCCTGCACTGCTCTGGCAGGGAGTCACGACATGCCCGGGATATGCATCTGGACCAAGGAGTGGGACCCATCTCTGGATCCCTTGGATTAGACATAGCCTGCGTCTACGTTTAAGGAGAAGGGGATCTAATTTATCTTCATATCTATTCACTATCTGTCATATGACAGTTTCTTCAGAGCCTCCTATTCAGTGAACTTGATTTTATAGATTATCTCCCAGAGTCTATTCAAAATGAAAAGTAATTAAACAAATGCAAAATGAAAGTGAATGACCATATAAGCATTAGGTTCTGGAAAACCTTGTGACAGACACTTGAGTAATGCCCTTTAGTCGCTGGAAGGTATTTTCCAAGGTCTCCTTAGGATGTTCTGTGTCTGCGTCAGCTGATGAAAATACTGCCTGTATTTCTGTAGCCACAGGTGATTAGAAATTGCTCCCATAGCGTAATTTAAACCTACTAGGCTTTTCCCTGGACACAGTCCAGTGAGCAGAGAGAGACCCTTCCATGTTTCATTTTATATGACTGAACAAGATCTGCTTCATTTCTGCTTTGTCAGGACTACAAAACCTGGGTCCATATAGAAAGTGTAAGTTAAGCTCACGCTGCGTGTCTGGGTTCAACTGGGCTGTTTCCTGAATTGCAAAAGGCAGCAGTCATCTCTCCATTACACTGAGCTCTGGGTAGGCACAGACATTTTGGAGACAAAGAATAGGAGCCTCCAAATGATGCAAATGGCCTAGAGACAGCAGTGTTAAAAGGTTCATTTAAATTTTCTCACAACCCTGCCATTATCTTTTTATGATAGTTAGTATCAAATGAAAGTTTCCATTTGTTCTGGTATCAGCTATTGCTTAGCTTACCTTGCAGCTGAACACACTAAGGCCTCATTCATTCACATTATAACTTATGTATTACTAGTCAGTTGGAAAATGATGACAGATTTGCATCCTGTTCTGCTCCGTTTAGGAGCTGATGTTCACTGACTTGCAATAACTGTGTATTTGCATAGTGCCTTTAACTCCAAAATATTTTAGTTTTACATGACTTACGGGTGGTCATTTCTATCAGCCATGAAGTGCAGCGACTTCAGGGTTGGAATGCGGCAGCCCGTTGCCAGCACACACTATATAATAGCGTATTGTGTGCGTATCTCATCCATATGAAACTGCAAACAGAATTTGAGCAGGCAGGTATTTGATTCAGAAACCAGGCTAACACCCCCTAAGCCTCACTCTTGCTACCAGATATTCAATACCCATAAATAAACAAGCCCCGAGTTCACCTCTCTTTTGTGCAACGGTCTTCCCTCCACTGTTGTGCTGCAGCAGGTCTTCACTGCAACAGACCCTCTGAGGCTCCTGCTGAGCCCCCCAGCAACCACCTCCGAGCATCTGACCCTCCAAGGTGCCGCTGAGCCTCTTTGTCCCGAATTGAGCGTGTCCCTGCACAAAGGGGATACAGCTGTCTGCCTGCCAGAGTTAATGAGCGTAGAGGGTAGGCCTTCAGTTACCCTTTTTTTCAGCTGTATTTCTCAAAGAGCTTTACAGAAATAGGAGGTATTCTGTGCCTTATTGTATACAGGAGGAGACTGGAGGCTAAAATGTGAAGAAATTAAGTAACTTGTTGAAGATTACAAAGCAGACGATCACCAGAGATCAGAATCAAGCTTAGCACCCCACCCCCACATCCTTCTACCACTTTGTGCATCTAACAAGGCATAACTTAAAATCCACCACATTTTAACTTTCATGGTAAAGAAGCAGTTCTGCTACAGCTTTCTGTTCGACTTTCTTTGGCTTTGCATCAAACCAAACCGGCTGTGCTCTTATTTTATACTTACTACCACCCTAAAGAGGTTCTTTTATGTGTGGGCGCCATAGAAATTAGGTTTTAAGCTAGAGTTTAGCGGGATCACATTTTTTGGATAGAAAACTCCCAGAAAGTCAAGACGACTGAAACGTAGGTATTGTAAAAAAAACGAAGGGGAGTGAGGGAGGGAGCAGGAAGGAAAGAAATCCAATGGTCACTTCTCTCCTATCGCTCCATGGTCCCAGTCCAACAGGAACTGCTGGCTTCAACCAGACTGCTAAAGGTACGGAGCGCTGGGACAAAAGGCCAAAAAAATCATCTTTTTTTTCAATCCGGACAAAATTTTAGGTGGGAAAAGAAGGACATATCCAGGGACACTCAGGTGAATAGCAGCCCTAACAATGCCAACTTTTCCACTTCCAAAGTTGTTTACACCTACAAAATGAATTGTGGTGCCAAACTGCAGGGAGAGTTGCAACAACCGTTAAATGTGTGGTCTTCATTGGGAAGGCCAAATGAAATAATCTGAAATTATTAGACACATTAACAATGCCTGAGGGTGTCATATACAAATAGCTGACACCTTTAAGTAGTGACGCAGTAAGGATGGACAAGAACATGAGGTGAGGGTGGTGGGAGGAAAGGTCTTTTTTCGATGTATCCAAGGTAGAGTAAGTTTTATTACTGGGCTAGAAACATATAGTACCCCAGGAGTGAATAGCTCACACATTTGATCCAATCTTGGGCTCAGTCCAGCTCCCACTGAAGTTTAATGGGAGTTGGATCAGGCCATTGCACTCACATTTTTTCCATGCATGGAAAACTATTTCCGTTACTTTGAATTACAATACCACTGGCTTTGGATTTTATATAATAAAATAAATCTAGGCCACTGTTTATATTCCAAGAAACTGCATTCTGGGATGCCAGCAAATATATTGCCTGTTGGATTAAAAAAAATAAAATAAAAACTGGACACATTGGTTTAAAAAAACAACAGCTCCTAATTATTAAACATAATTTTTCTTCCTTCTGCTTTTCTGGAGTCCTCAAATATTTGAAGTATGAAAGGTACATATAAATTCTTCTCTGGTGGTTGAAATGGTGGAATCTGTAAAACTGCAACGCTTTATAAGAAACAGAGGTTTAATATAAAAATAATAAGCTTCAGGACTGGTTCTTTGCTTATTGGCATATTTTGTGCATTTTAAAATTTACAGTACAAAAAAACCCCAACACCCTTGGAATGTCAGTAACAAAGAGGATGTATAGTAGCAAACCATTATATTTTGGGGACTGGCTCCTCTTGCGTGTTCTAATTGTTCTAGCTGCAAATGAACCCTGCAGATGCTGAGAGGCACAGGAAATGTTTTGTGCTAGAAACAGCATTTGTTCCCTGCTTTATGAATTGGATCCTACTAAAATTCCAGCGTGGTAAGACTGATTAGCAGACTTTGGTAATGCCTTCTACCCTAGTACAATTTTATTATACTCTTTTATTACCAATTAAAAACACAGGAAAGACTTTCATCAGTGAACATACATTCACGTTCTGGGAGCAAATGTATCTGTGGTTAGCTTATTGCAGGCAAGAGTGTGGCCCCTGGACTCTAAAATACAGAGCAGCAAAATAGAAGACACCCCACCAAAATAATAAAACAAACACACGTATACAAAAGGAACAGAGGGAAAGAAATGTCATTGAGGGGTGTTTAATGTTAAAGAGAAACTATACATCTGAGATGGTGGTGAGGAGGATTTAATAGAGCTGAACAAGGTGACCACCTGCATCCACTTCAAAGAGGAAAACCGGCAGCGGTCTGAGGAGTGCTTGTGCAGTCATGTGCACGTGTGTGCGTGCAATGCTTCTTTCTACTGACAAAATATGAAGTATATTGCCTTTGCAAACAACCCTGGGCACCGGCAGCTTCTCCTCTATATTGACAAATTGAGTTTCAGCATGGGATTAAAAGGAAAAAAAAATGCACATAGCCCTGCAGTCAGTCTGAGCTGGACAGATTTCCCCTGTGCCCAGGCAGTACAGAAGTGCTAGTGCTGGCTTCATGGGGCCTCCCAGGCTGTGCACCAGTTGTAAACCTTCCTCCACCACACTGTGGTCTGTGCAGCATCCAGGAATGGTGTACAGGACTCTGGATTTGAAGCCACATTCTTGCAGAGAGGCCTTGGCTAACCTTCCCTCGAAAACTACAAAGCCCTTTAGAGGGACCAAGAATTGGTTCCAAATTCCCCAGTGAGCTTAGTGTGGTGGCAGAGTTTGAAACTCAGATAACCAGGAGTCACCCATGGCTGGCTGTATTTTCAAATTTTCAATAATGATGCAAAATGCTGAGATTTACCAATGAGAGAGCAGAAAGAAGCCACTCTTCTCCTTCTCACTGGCTTTGTTTCTGTAATGGAGTAGTATGTGCTTGTGTGCAGGGGGGAGTTCACTTTGTCAGCACCTCCTCAGCCTCTTCACCCTGACTGAAACATCCAAGGGGAGATGCACCCAAAGACAAACTCCCCAGCAGAACTGCAGGAATGACAAACCAGCTGGCCTGGTGGGGGAAATTTCAAAACCAAAATGTCTCTTAAATAAGCTTCTTTAATTATTATCATCATCTGTTTATTTATACAAATATAAAATAT
>NW_010178984.1:0-566 GCF_000695765.1 Mesitornis unicolor
CTTGGCTCCGAGGCGGGGGTCTGCCGCCTGACAGTTCTTGCTGTCGGCAGGGAGGGGCCGGTCCCGCCCGGGAAGGCACCGCACCGACCCTCGCCTGGATCAAAGAGCGAAAAGATCTGCCGTTTCGCAGTGTAAATGACATTAAGCTGATCCATGTGACGGGTACTTTGCCTTTCTTTGTGCTGCATTTCCTAGCTTTGACACTATTCCTTAAAACTTCCAGTCAATTGGCCAGCCTTTTAATTTTTTTCCTTAAGTGACCAAAAGAAAGGGTAATAACATCCCTCGTGTACACTCATTTGCCACTTTAACTTCTAGATGTCCCCTGAAAAACCACTGGTATGAGTTAAAGAAAAAAAACGCAGCATGTTCTTCATTGTGTAACAACTATTTTGGATCAAAATTGTTCTTTTGCTTTCCTGTGTGGAAAGTCACAAGTCTTGCAGTCTGGTATTTTTTTTTCCCTGGAGCTCGGGTGGTGTCTTTGCTTACAGAAGTGCTATTTGGAAGTATTCGATTATTTTTCTCTTGTTCATGTAACTTAAATACAGCTCAGGTATGTCTTG
>NW_010178984.1:597-12420 GCF_000695765.1 Mesitornis unicolor
AAACAAGTTCTGTGTTAACAGGAAAAACCTGTCTGGTGCCTGGAAACTTTTCCTAACGGAGAGATTACAGATGTCAGTATGAGCCCCGACTTCCTTCTGCATTCTTTAAAAAATGATTATTTTGTTAAAGATATGCTTGCTATGTCTGACATGCAGAAAATGCCAGTTAGCTTGGCAAAGTTACTTTTGAAATTCACAGAGTTTACAGATGACAGCATGGTCATGAGCTGCCTCTCAGGTAACTACTGTTTCATAGAGAGATGAATAGAATAGTGCATTCCTTCGTGATTTGACACTCCATGGTCTCAACACTGGGATTTTTAAACACAGGTAGTGTGTGAAGCAGGCTTAAGTCCAAAGAGCTTCCAGTGTAGGCTGGATTGATATAGAGCAGTTTTGTGAGCATGGTTATGTCGCAGCAGTCCATACACTATTGCTATATGTGCTATTTGTATAAGAGCTCTCTAAATAGCGTTTAGAGCACAAGGAAGTTCTTGAATGCTGTGTATTCCCTCTTGTGTTGGTCAGATGACGTCCCCATGGGAAAGGTTTGCCAGTTTGGCCAAATTTGGCAGTAAAAGCCAACTCATGAAAGCATTGGTGAGATTTGGGAAGGTAAAGTTTTGTATGGCGCAGGAAGGAGGAGAGAAGTCGCTGGTGCAACATAGTAGGACAGGGGCAGATGTGGGAAGGGAAGGCCATGTGTCTCCTCCATCCTCAAGCTCTACCCTTGGGCTCAAGCTGCCTTTTTTTTTTATTAACTCCCTTCAGGTAAGTTTCATAGGAGTAAATACAGCAAAATTCAGCCGTGTAGTGGCATCATGACAGCTGAAGGTTTTTATGTGCCAGTATCACTGTAATCCAGCTTTAAGACATCCTAGGAATATAATAGATACTTACTGTATTTCACCAATTTAGAAGTATATCCTCTATTTCAGTATTTTCCATATTACAAGAGATTATTCTGGTCTAGTCCCAAGCCACCATAAAGTGTTAGTAACATTTAATTCTGCTATTCCTCCCAAACTGACCACATTGTATTAATTCCCCAGTCATGACCAGCCATATGAGCGAAAACTAGCAAAAGTGAAATTAAAATTAGATTAAGTCTTTTAGTTTAAATTATCTGTAGCAAGTTACCTCTAATGCAGTACACAGATGAGTTCTTATATGTGTACAGATGTGAAAGTGGGTCAAAACAGTCTTTGTCAAAAAAAATCTTGTTTTGTCAAAAAGCAATGAAATTGCCATAAAAGTATTATCAGTGATTCATTGCCTTCTTGTTCAGCCCCAGTTTTAAGAGCTTATGTGCTTTTAAGAGTTATTAATTCACTTAGAACATGTGTGTGTGGAAAACACGTACCTCTACAAACTAGGTGTGAATTTATACTATTTTTATTCTTGAATAGAAGCCCACGTAAAAGCCTGGCTTCCTGTGAAGGCTGCATCCATTTGGTTTAACTATACTCTGTGGGGGTGTGTTTCTATATAAAAATAGATGGTAAAATGATGTTCCATGCTAAAGCCCTCATTAGCTGTGGGAGAAGTTTATTTTCTGGGTCAGTGACACTGACTGTCAGAATGATTTTATGTGAAGGTATTTTCTATCACCTCTCCTTTTTGTTTGTATCCCCCTTCTCCCATCTCTCTCTGCAGAACGTCGGCAAAGCTCTGCAGAAGGGATGCCGCTACTTGGTGGTTGGCCTGCAAGGATTGGCAACGGCCTATTCCGCTCCCTTTGGGGTGGCAACTCAGGTGGCATCCTTCATCCGCTAGCGCAGCTCCACACGCCCCACCGGGGAGGATGCAAGGATATTGCTGCTTTCTTAGGGTTAAATCTGAGACCTGCATCTGAGAAACCCTCTTGGACAACCAGTCCCAGCCCCTTTCCCCGGACTGACTGCTCTTCTCTGTGGAAAAAAAAAAAAATTCCAGCGCTTTAAAAAAATCAGATCGGGTTGAAGAAATGCAAGGATGAGGAAATAATCTTTGACTAACTGAGATGAAGTTTGTTCTCAGACATGAGTTGGTTTTCTGAAGGTTTGGGCTATGTGTGGAAGGGAGCCAAGGACAGATGGAAAAGCAAGTAGATGAGGGAAAGGGAAATGAAGGGAAGTAGAGGATGGGGGGGCAGCTGGGGGGTGGAGATTGGAGTCTGGCTACTGAGGAATTGTCAAAGCAGTGGAGGAAACAGATAATAAGGGGTCAGGAAAAGGTAGTGTTTGGTTTTCTGTTGTATTTTGTTTTCTTCCTGAGAGGGTTAAGATTGTGAGTATACTTAAAAATATACTCAGATATAAATGGGCTGTGGTCTGAGAGATGGTGAGCTTTCCTGCATCGTTTTTGTTCATCTCCAACACTGGAAATCACGGGCCTTTCAATCTTAAGACTGATGTAAAAATCCAGAAAGAAAATGAGGTGTGTTTGTCTTCCAATTTTGAGGCATTAAAGGTTCGCTGTGATTAATATTCTAAACTTTCCCTCTGCTGCTGTGACACCTTCATAGACTTCTCTTAGTGGGAAGGGATATCTGACAGACATGACTCTGGAAGCTGGGGCTGTAAGAACAACCAGTTCTGTGGAGTTCACTGGAAAAGAAAATGGATTACCAGCTGCATCTGAAAAAGAGCTACATACAGAGAATGTGCAACCATTTTGTATAAGAATGGAGCCACATAACCTGCCAGCTCCATCTTCATTTCCGTAGGTGGAAGCTGTAGCTAGAAAATGTCAACATCAGATGGCTCAGCTCAGCGGTACGGATGGAGCAGCTTCCTTGTCACACCTCCAGGGATATAAATCTTGTATTGATAACACAGGAAAAAGGGAGTTTATGGGCATTCAAAATTCTGTGAGTTTCAAGTAACTTTTTATTTTCCTCGCAGTCTTTTGTGGTACCAGTAAAGGATTTCTCTGCTAGTACTTTCTCTGTATTACAGATCTTTCTAGTTTTGACAGTGTTTTTGTAATCAAGGAGTTTCTGGAAAAAAACGCTGTTCATTTACTTTCTTTGCCTTTTTTGAATAAAGGGGTTTGCATGTCTTGGCAAACCAGGTGATTTCTTCTAGATGCAGCAAATGAAACAAAGATGGATTTTTTTTGTAAATGCTCTTTTCTAACTGGACTGTAAATAAAAGTAATGTGATCCGTGTCTTTTGGCTACCTACGCATGTAGTGCACAAAGGAGGTGTTTCTCAGCAGTGGCCCAAGCAGCGCAGGGAAGCTGCAATGTAAACTTACCCATGTTGTTTTACCTCAGCACTCATTTAGTAGGACATGGTTGCAGCCCAGACTCCATAGAAAAGCTCAGGGAAGGCAAAGCGTGGAGATGAGGCTGTAGAGGATCTAAGGCTGCATGAGTTGAGGTAGAAATAGCTACAGAGGGATTTTGCTCATTGATTTCATGCCTTAAGTTGTTTCTCTTGAACTTTCTTGAGCTTTCTTGTGAGGACAGACCTGTCCCTCTGATCTGTCCCACCAGTATGCCAGAGGGTATTGATAACTGCTGTGTCTTCTGCAGGGTTATCCTAATACACACATACCACACCAGCTTGCATATTTAGGGGTTAACTTCAAATTTTGTACGCCACTCTATGTTTTACAGTGCTTTCATAGTGTGAATCATTAGAGCTTTTTTTTTTAAAATTACTAAGGCAATGCAGGGGGGATTTGTGTCACCATTTTTCTGTGTGAAATTAATGTCCATCTGTTCCTCTTTGTGTCCTCTGAATAGCAAGGCTGCTCCCTCATTGCAACACTCAGGGTCCAACCTCTTCAGGGCAGGGACTTTCCACAAAGGTAAACATGAACTTTAGCTTGTGAAACCACTCAGCACAATGGTTACCACCGACTTTGGCCTGCTGACCTATGGTCTCTGCTCGCCTGGTGCAACTTTAAGGGAACTACCTGACTGCCACTTGTACAGAACCAGAATGGTATGTGAATGCTGTTTCTGTGTGAGCCTGAGAAGAAAAGCTTGATGCGTATTGGCAAGTCAGCTTCTGCTGAATGGTGTTTCTAAAATAGACTAAAATCAAAACAAAGAGAAAGTAAGCAAGTAACCTATGCTGTTGCTGTAAACCAGCCGGTGATTCATGCCAGCCTATTTCCCTTCCTCAGAATGAGCTGACGGTTCTCACTGAGGCGACAAATTAGTGCTGCGTATCAGCTCTCCTCGAGCGATAACTCACTCCTCAGCTGGTGGAGTGAATCTGTGAGGTGAAGCCTTGGCCTGAGGGTTTGCTACTCTGTTCACCAGCCCAGCTCACGCAGCCAGGATGGTGGTCCAGGATTAACTCTTGGCTTCTGCATGGGCTTTATGTGCTCTTGGGGAGGCTGGCCTTGGAGGAGTCACCCCAGTAGGGAAGGCTTTGTTAAAATGGGCTTGTCTGTAGCTGGTTCCTTTGAGGAACAAACCAGACATTTGACCCTCTCACAGACAAAGGTGGGATGTGGTGGGTATTACAGTACAGTGGGTACATGGGAAATACTTGATTTGATGTCTGAGCTAGATGAAATGTGTTCCTCCCTTCAGGCATTTGCTTGGCACCTCTACCCATCGTTTTACCTCACCGGTTTTTGTTTTCAGTGATGTGTTACTGTGCTACCTGGTTCCCTTCAGATTTCTACCCACCTTTCACCATGTTTTATAACAAAAGTCAGGATAAATAAGTTTGGGAAGCTGGATGCATGCAAGAGTGGCAAGAAGTAGTCAACTCATCCAGGCTTCTCTCAGGAATGAACTCCACTAACCTGGCAGCCTGGCAAGTCACTTTTAAATTAAATCCCTGACTATTCCTAGTGCCTGCTCAACGAGTCATGGAGCAGAGTAAAGCTTATTTCTGCTGTTTTTGCCAGAGCATTTAATTACTACTCTGGCTTACTGTAGGCTCTAAGGAAATGGCAGAGGACTCACAGCTATTGTCCTTTGTCCTGCAGCATTAGCAGCAAGGAAGCCCTCTTGCACAGCTTGCTTTTGAAGTGCTGCAACTGAGGAGAGCTGTGCCACACCACGTCACTTTGGCGCTTCCAGGGCTTTGCCGGTCCCAGGCCAAGGTTCACTTCAGGGATGAACGAACTTTCTGTCTTCTGCCTATCTGTGAGATTGGCAAAGGGGCAGGTTTTGTGTTGGGGTGCTGTAAAACCATTTGTCTCTTATTCTGTACCCCGTCTCCCTTGTTAGCTCAGCACTGGCCTCTTCGGAGACAAAACTGATCCTAAAATGTGTATCAAGTTGCTGCAGTTACCAGTACAGAGTGTGCTTTGAAAATCCTTTTTCTTCAAGGAGCAGTAGAGAGCTTAAAGAGCTTGCAGATTAATGCTGATAATTAAATTAAAAGAAAGTTTCTTCCTAAATTAAAAGAGACTTCCTTCTCCTTGCAGGAAGTAGTACCAGGCTGCCAGGCCTTTTTTTGGGAGTGAAGTCTAACCTGAGCTTGAAGAGGGTGGTGCTCCTTCCTGAATCCTGTGCTGCCTACAAGCAGAGGCTCAGGGCTCTGGACTTGTCCAGCTGGAGGAGGGAAGACTTAGGAGGGACCAGTCAGCAGCTTTTCAGTACCTAAGAAGGGGTTGCCAAGAAGATGGAGTCAGGCTACCGAGGTCCACAGCCAGACAGCAAGTGGCAACAGTCAAGAACTGAAACGGGGGAGTTTCCAGCCGGATATAAGGAGGGGAAAACACTAATGTGATAATTAGGCATGCGAAGACATTGCCTCAGGAGGCTGGGGAGCGTCTGTCCCTGGAGGCTTTCAAGGCATGGCTGTACAAAGCACGGAGCAACCCACTGCAAATTCAGTGTTGCCCCTGCTGTGAGCAAGAGGCTGAAGGTGAGACGGCCTGGGGTCCTTACAGCCTGGGTGACTCTCAGGGTATGAGTGGGATCCTGCCATCATAAGCAGAAAGCTGGTACTTACCAGCTGTATGGAGTAAAAGACAGATATCCTCACCATTGCTAAGAGCACAGACGCTAAGAATAAAGGTTTGCTTCTGATAACAAGGAGAGACTTGCAAAGACGGCTCCGTAAACTGCCTGCGGAATAGTTTTTGGCCCCCAGCAAAGTTTCCGCTGCATTGCACGATGCTGGCTGAAAGGCAATCGTCCTTTAGTGCCATCTCCTGGGAAAAAGTCAGATTTCCAGCCCTGTCAGCCTGCCTTCTTGTTCTGCCTCATCTCCTGCAGGGATTTCCTGCCCTCCCCTAGGCTGGCCTCCGGTTTGTCCAGACCCATCTTGAGGATATTAGGTGGCAGCAGTGTGATGTGTGTCTCCGTGTATCGGTGTTGTCTATCCAGCTGAATCCCGAGCCTCCTGTATGCAAATGTTTCAAATACAAAGCCATAGGAACATTATTTTTGTTGCCTTAGACCCCAGCTCCAGCACACCGTGTGTACTTGCCCCCTCATCCTTTTGTATTCCCCTGTTTCTGCTGTCATTAAGGAAACGTTGCTCCTTCCTTTCCTGGGACACCAAGCTAGCATCAGACTACTTTTTCAGCTGTGCCTGAACCAGGGTGGGGACCTTCCTGTCCTTGGTGAATCCCATCCTCCCCTGTGACGGCTGCTAATCCATCACAGCAGAGGTGTGTTAGTCCTTCTGCAGCAGAATAAATGCACTGCTCCCCAGTAAAGCCTCTCCTTTGGTCCTTACCTGCTCTCTCAGCTGACATGCAGCCCTACCTTGACTATTCAGTCTCCTAAAGCTGGCTGATGGATGTTATATTGACCTGGAGAATCACATTTACAGAAACGGGAAGAACTTGTAATGTCATTAGCCTCCGTTAGTTAATACTGGGCCGAACATTTACCTGGAACAACCATTTCTGTATTGTCCCAGTGAATTTAGAGACACTGAAGTTTAGCATTTGACTGGAGGAAAAAGACAAGGTTCAATTTATCTTCCTCTATTGACTGGACAGTGAATGAAGTAGCCTACCAACTTGTCTGGTTTTTATGTATTTATTATTCTCTGTGTAGGAAAAGCCTCACAAAAAAAAACCCCGATCCCTTTATCTCATTGCTCAGGCTCCATTAAAAATCATCTATCATTAATGACTCTATTTTTAATTCTATCATTGCCAATTATTCGCCTAAGATATTTCCCTATATTAATTTCACTGAGCTCATTTCTAGTACATGACTCACTGAACTCTGATTTCCTTGAAGATTTTAAGAGGAAACAGCAATGCTTTTATCCTCCCCTCCTCTCTGTGAAGGAATCTTTTGAATTTATTGTTTGTTCTAAGTTTGGAAGGAGGATGTAATTTTTGTGTGTGTGTGTAGGTGTAATACCATTTTTATCGTATCTTGTTGAAATCAGCATCAGATGACTGCATACTCAGCCGTGCTATCCCCTCATCCCTGCCTTTTGCTGAATTATCAGAGAGTTACTGGAAAAATAACTGTTCCATCCCTGGTGTGGGCATTTAAGCCCATTCCTTCACTGAGATGAGTTCAGTCTACATTTAGCTTCATCCTAACACCCTGTCACCTAATCCAGACCAGCATTTTGCTGTCTTTGTCACTGGGATTTTTTTAAATGTCTATCCAAATCCCCTCCTTTCCTCAGTGCAGTATTTTATGCCTTTCCAAAGTACATCACTGTGCATATACTGAAGCTTGTAGGTACAAGCTCCTCAGTCTCTTATCTTTTTTTAGTGGAAACAAATAAAATTTTTCAACTCTTTACTTGCTGTTCATCTTAGACCTCTGATTGAGCCACTGATACTAGAGTCTAGGTTTGCCTCTAGCAATCTCCAATTGCCCACTGCATCTGAAGGCAGACAGGTTGTTACTTTTTCCATAAAATTTGTTCCACCTGAAAATTTGTCATGTGGATGCTTCTCAGCTGACACCATGCTTTTTCAAGATACACCAGCATTGCCCACTTTCATGGCTGAGAGTGCTCAGCACCAGTTTGCTGTGAGATTGACACTGCAAATCCTTCATCTGATCAGACACATTTTGAGAAGCCTGAGGCAAGAACCTGGTGCGGTGAATTTCAGCACAACTGTCCTGAAGTTTGATGAAGTTATAAGCAATTGAAAAATTGGTCATTCCCTTTTAAGTGCAGGTTTACTGCACCCGCTCTGGTTATGGCATATACAGTCCTGTTGCACAAGTGGCTGTGTTTGGATTGTAACAAAATCAGTACCTACATTTTTGTCTGAATGGTTCTACAGACCTTGCTTTATAGCAGAAGGAGTTGGTGGCTCCTGGGTAAGCACAGGCGTGCCTGTGATGGAGGATTAAACAAACCTGGTGGTCAAGCTGTTTACTGGAGGCTTTTTGAGAGATGCCGGGTGTATGAGTGAAGAGGGCTTTTCTCAAAGGCTGCAGTCTTAGACCTGAAACGTGAAGCCACAACCATGCTCTCTGCAGCTATTTCTAATTGCATGTTCCTTGTGTCACAGCAGGAGAGGAGAGATTATGCACGTGCTGCTGCCTTCTGTTACTCCTCTTTAAGCTTCTTCATGCCATAGTCTCCAAGAAGAGTCAGGGCTGAATGTAACAGCTGCTTTTCAGGGCTAGTTTGAACAAAATCTCCTTAGGCTCCAGGCTGGTGGATTTAGGGAATGAAAGTTTAAGGTCTTTCTTGAATTTAGAAGGAATTTTTTTCTTTAAATTAATATGCAATCATTAGCAAAGGCTAGTTATTTCTTAATTTAGTTAACAAATTCTTCAAACCACAAGAATATGAGTTTGTACACCCTTGCACTGCCCATAATGTATAAATAAAGAGAAGCTGTAGCTATTGACACCACCATCACACTATATAGGTCCATACTTCTCCAAATTCTCATTCTGGTAAAGTACATATGTACACTCCAAACCTGTTTTTTTTCTGGCACCCTGAAGAAGTGAGCAAGCAATAAATAATCCAAAATTATTTTCACCTATTCCAAATCCTGTCATTTTGATGCCTCATAGACTAAGTCCAGAAGGTGAAAGCTTTATGCATTTTGTGATTTGCACAGCAGAGAGTACTACCAGCGCTCAAGAAATCGCAGAAGATAGCTTACTCATGTTTGCTTTACACTTGTGAAACTAAGCAGCAATGTTCATTAAGAATGCCCATGCTTTTTGAAAAACCTGTGGCCAGCATAAATATTAATATATTTTTGTAATTTATTTATTTCATTTGATGCATTGCTTTTATTAGATTCTAAAACCAGTTTGCGTTTTTTCCCTTTAGTACTTACATTGAATTGTTTTGATTCATGCTTGTAAGCACTGCTTATCAGACAGTGCCTACTAATCAGTCAGTCACTGCAGTTTTGTTGAAGAGTTGCCAATACATTAGATGTCTGGTTCCCCTTACAGTGTTCTTCTGCTCCTGTGAGTGCGGTTGCAGATTAAAGATCTCTGTGTAAATTCAATTAAATTACAAAATATTGACTCCCTGTTAAATGAGATGATTAACAGCCTGATTCAGGCTCACTGCCAGGCAGCTGCCAGGAGCAATGGAGCAAGGAAAGACCATGCATGAGGATTTCGGCCCTGCCAGGGATACCCCTTGAATAGTCCCATCTGAAGTGCACCAGTTCTGCCTCATTTCAGGCTGGCCATTTAGGGTTACAAGTGGGAGCAGGAGGGGAGTGCTGTACTGGTGAATGGAGGAGGAAAACTGCAGTGCTCAGCACAGCTCCGTGTCCTCCTGGGTGTCCTGGGAAGCTTACAGAGACCTGTGATCTTGAAGACAGACAGCGTGACTGAGCAGAGTGCAAAGATGATCTCCACGCCACAGACACAAGACAGGTGACTTACCTTGTAAAAACCCCCAATTTTCTCAGTAAAGTAGCATAAGAAGGAGTTTCAAATGACGTGGAAAGTGAGCAGGTGGCAGACTACCTCTGCACATACCTTGCACACAGTCCAACAGCAGCACAAGGCTCTGCTGGTCAATAGGGTAGCTCCAGAATGAGCTGTGCTTGTTCCAGGGTCAAATTCAAAACAAACACAAGTCCTGCTTATCCTTACTGCTGTGGCCTACTTGTGGAAGGAGAAAGGCCTCAAAAACCAGGACTGGCATTAGGGCATGATTTAAACAACAAAGTAGTGAGCAAGAAGGCAAAGGAATTGCCCTCCCTCCTGCCCTTTCCCAAAGCCAATATTATTGGAGACCTTCACCTCAAAATCAGTCAGTCAAATGAAAGTAACAGGGAGCAACTACCCAAGATGGCTGGGAGACCATGCAAGTAATACCAAGCATCCAGATGAGGAATGTACATGTTACTCCCTTCTGCACCACAGTTGATTAGGTAGACTGTGCACATCCCAGCACTGCTGCCTGCTCAGCAACCCTCCCACGTGAAAGAAGCAGGCAAAGACATATGCAATAAAACCAGGTTTATTTCCCTTCTCTGCTACAGCAATTGTCACGGTCGGGACGGACAAAGCGACAAGACAACAAGTGTTGGCGTAGCACAAAAAGCTTTTTTTTTTTTTAGTTTTTCTTCCTCATCTATTTATACTCTCTCCAGATGTGTCTTCTTCTCATTGGTTCAGAGTTACTATGTTTACAGTTCATCACAACTCAGCACTTCCGACAAAGGAACACATACACCTCAGTCTGCTGTCAGCACTTTCGACAAACTTGTTCACCTTGCGGCTCTTCTTGTTCCTGTTTATTCTCTCAAGGGTAGACTGGAATCTTCTCAAGGTCAAAGTCACTTTGTCCAAAGGCCTTAGTCCAGCTGAGGTCCCCCACAGGCAATGACTGTGAGCCAGTGTTCAGGCAGAAGATGTCTGTTTGGCTTCATACTTTCATGTTATCAATCATATTGTGGACCTTCTGGTTGAGGGCTCCTCTGTGGACTCCCTTCTTGCCCATGAGGAAGACCAGGGCAGAGGAGCTCTTGCCAATACAAACAAATCTGCTGTTGTTGCCTTTGATTCTGACATCCATCACATTGTCTTTATCCACCAGCAGGTTATCACAAATCACACTGCACTTCTTCCCAGCTACAGTGATTCCTGTTAGCAAGAACATTTTCTGATCCTGGCCTGTGATCAAGTCCACTTCTTGAGGTGAGATGGCTGCAAGGAGCCCTCCTGGTTTGGCCGCCCACACGCACTTGTTGTCACAGAAGCCCACGATAGCCACATCATCAATGTTCCTGTCAGCCAGGATGTTGTTGATGTAGTAGTTCCAGTAATCCATTGTGACGGGGATGTCTGGATCTGTCAGAAACGCCGAATGCCAAGCTCCCCTGTCTGCCACCTGCTGGGACTTTGGTTTTGGCACACTGATCCTAAAAATTTCAGTTTGTGAGTTGGTTTTCAGATCCCTGCAAGCATGAACATGGGGAACTGGGGGACAGCCAAGGCTCTTGCTTTGCCTGTGAGGAGGGACCTGTGATGGTGACCTGCTAACTCCAATGACTATTATGTCATATTTGCCTTGCAGCCGATGTCCCAAAAAGTGACTTCTCTGCAATGACAGAAGGGAAACTCAGGGGGGAAGATGGGGTCTCACAAGTTTGGTACTGGGCAGCTGGCATGGTGAAACACCCCAAGGCAGCCAAATGGTATGGAACCCTCCACCCCAACCTCACGCACCACCATTTGCTGTCCCCCGTATCAGCTCTTCACCTCCAGCCACCCGCTTCCCCTTCTTCTCTGAGTCAATATAAATAGCTGAATTTCACGTACTCATGTGTTTCTACACAGCTGACACTTTTCCTGCAACATTACTTGTAATAAAAGCCCAGATATTAGAAGAAACGCATTTTCTGCCTGTATTTTGTCAAGCTGGGCACCGACTGTGCACTCAGTATTTTCTTTTCCACTTGGGCCCCGCGGAGGGGCAAGCGGGCTGATGTCCCAGA
>NW_010178985.1:0-991 GCF_000695765.1 Mesitornis unicolor
GAGGGAGTGTTGGGGTTTGGGGAGGGTGGGAGGGAGGCAAGAGGTTCGTTAATTCTCCAGGCTCCATCAGGAGAGGGGAGGGTGGACGTCGCCTCCCCTGCGCTTATCGGATTTGTTGGTTTAGTTTTCTTCTTTTCCCGTTCCATGTGTGTGTGGTGGTTTATTCTGGCTTTAGACTCTCTTCTGTGGCTTTAACTGATGCGACAAAAGGCTCCAACCCCGGTGCTGGTGGATGTTTGTAGCCGGGTTGTGTAGAAGGAGAGAGGGGCAGAGGGAGACGACTGTGCAGATTTTGTAGGCAATTATGTAGTTTATGGAAATAAACTATTTACCGGAGCAGTGTGTGCCATCCCCAGTGCTCCCGGCGGTGGGGAGGGCTCCGATGGAGCAGGCAGGAGCCTGGGATGGGCGGAGAGGGGAGCTGGGAGAAGGTGAAGCTCAGAACAAGGCCCCTTCCTCTTTCCTCCCATCCCCCAGGGACAAACCACCACCACAGCCTTCAGTTTGAGCCATGCTGTGCACGGGTTTATTTTTCCAGCTTCCCCGGAGCTGCTGGGCAGCATCTGGCTGCAGGCAGGAGCTGCGCAGGAGGAGGAGGAGTGTGAGTTAGAGCTGGGATGAAGGGGCAAGTTTAGGGAAGGGAGGAACACTCACCCAGCGCCTTCAGCCTCAGCCTCGACGCAGTTTGGGGACCTTCGGGAAGACGATGCGTCCCTGGGAGGTGACCGTGCCCACGGCTTCAGCTGTTCCCCTGTCCGCCGCAGACCGACGTGCGCCTGGGGAGAGGCAGGGTGTCAGCAGAGGAAGCGGGGGGCAGGCAGAGGTTCCCCCCGGGGACAGCGGCACCCAGACTTACGGGAGGGCACCCCGAGCTGGCAGGAGGGCCGGCAGGGCTCGGGCTGCGCCAGGTGGCACACAGAGGCGCTGCAGGAGATGTACACCTGGGAGCCATGAGTGGGCCAGCATCAGTGGCCAGCGGTGCTGGGGGACC
>NW_010178986.1:0-5042 GCF_000695765.1 Mesitornis unicolor
TATACACACATATATCTCAGAGTCAGATATCATATACTAAACTGATGAGGCATTTAAACACCAGAATGCACACCTGAACTCAATCCCACTGTCATTTCTCATCCTAAAGAAAACCCCCATGGGGACCTTTGCTCACTATTCTTACTCCCAGCATAAAGGTAAGGATGACAAGAAAAAGTTTCTCTTGACAACAGCCACAGTTTTGTACCCTGCCAATCCTCAGTTCTGAATCCTTCACCTGAGTATTACATCTGTTTAAGAACCAGCATCTCTGGAAGACCTTACGAGCTTACAAGGAAGAGAAAGAAAATGATACAACATTCACCCCTCTTCTTTGCCCACTGCAAAGCCCAAACCAAAACCAACCCCAAAGTACCAACTAAGGTGGTCTAAATTCAATAACCTCATCTCTTTCTTTCGGGGTTTGTGTTTAAAACTTTGTTACAATTTTCTTTGCCTCTCAACCCTTTCCAACATTCCCTACCACCACAAAAAGGTGAAAGATGAAGGCGGCTAAGAAAACCAAGAATGTCTTATTCCTAAGGTTTTTTTAATATGCTTTTAAAAGAGACAAGCAGCACCATTGGCAAACCACTAGTAAACAAAATAATAAATAATAATTTTAAAAAATATCAACTCTAATCCCTATGCTTACATTAACCAACTGTTTTTGTCTTCTCTTCTTTCACAATCTCCCCATAAATAATTTTAGTTCTTTTCTCTTGCTTTTCATAAAGCAGAATGTTGTATACTACACGCTTTTTTCCCCTACAGAAGTGTTCCCTACTATCTCCCAACCTCCTTAACTTCTTTTTTCACAAAGAATGATAAAATCATCAAGATATTTTTCTGAAGAATAAGGAAATACTGAAAGCAAAACTAATCAGTATCCCTTTAGTTTTGTTCTGGTGTTGCCAAAGTATTTACCAAAAACCTTTCCACCAGGTATTTATGTGGGAAGACAAAATAGGAAAAAATACATTGTAAACAACTATTCAATGGATTTAAAACTCCTGTTCACATATGTGATCATCAGGTAAAACAGCCAAATTCAGGGCTGAGCAGTAAGGATAGAGAATCTTGAATTTTAACACAACATCTGAAAAACAGAATAGTTTTTTTTATATAACATCCTTAACACTAAACAATAATGAGTCAGTATGGTTAGTGAAAAGATTATCTAAGACAAAACGCACACAACATCAGATTGAAACCTCAATAATACAAACCCACTGAACTGAGAAACTGAAGTTGACTATGACACCAAGCACCCAGACGTAAATCTAAATCCCATAGGTCATATTTAAACCTCCTGTAGTTAGCACAGACACACAGGACATTTTCGCTCCTTTACAGCCCATGCCTACCTAGAAATACCCTCAGCACTTAACGCTTGCACATTTGCTAAACCGATTATTAATAAGAGTTCTGTACGTAAGACAACAAAACTCACGTTCTTCTACTATTTTCTTAAATTTTTTTCAAAGTAAAACATATGCCTCCAAAATTAATCTAAAACTAGTTACAGGTTATGACTGATAGTAAAAGATCACTGTATCTATCTCAACTCTACAGTTATTGTGACTTTTTACAGGACACAAATTTGTCTAATAAATACAGGCTCCTTTTACTATGCATTCCACCTACAAGAAAATCTTCAGTTCTTCAAATACACCATTCAACTTTTAAAATTCAATATAAACTCTAAATCCTGCTCCAATTCTGATAACCCCTCTCTTAGCTAAGCTGGTTGGTTGGTAGTGATTTGTCAGATAAGTTACACAATACTGTTTCTGCTTCCTGATTAGATAAGCAGATAAGGGTTGGGGTTTTTTTCTGGCACAAACATTTACGCATGAAATTTTTCATTTTCTGTGAACACTTGCAACTTCATAATCCCCTCTCCCCAGATCTACACATCAGTAAAAGTCAACCACGGACATGCTGTATTGCTAAAGGAAAACATGAAGTAAGTATTAGCATGCAAAAAGCCATTTTGACTACAAAACTGAACAAACATTCAGGAAATTTCTCTCCCTCACTGCTGCCTACATATACACCCTAGAATAAAGGAAAGCGGTGAGCGATATTTCTACGTCTTTACTTCTGCTCTAGAGAAGGGGCACAGGGGGCACGCGGCCTTGATGCATCTTGTGCATTACAGAAATGAACAGCACAGCCAGACTGCGACCCCTTTGCCCAGGGATGTGCTAAGAAGTATCATCCACTTTGGCAGGCAGAGATTTGGCAGTGTTTTTCCACACTATAACTGGGGAATGCTGCCTCCCAGGTCCCTGGCTGGGTCAGCAGGAGGAGGAAGAGCAGCCCACCACTCTAAACACATACAGTACACAACCAGAAAGGAGGCAGCGATGCAGAGATGAAGCTAGCTGGAAGCACTTTTTCACATCTGACATAATTTCTTTCTACAAAACCAAAAAAGAGAAACACCTTGTCACAATCCGGAGGAGACCACCGCCTTCGCACCCTTTCCCCCACCACGTTCTCCATACACAGTTTCACAAGGCCCCTTGCTTAACTGCTTACAAGGGAACGGCCAGATAAATCTGGCTGTATGAACCAATGTTGACAAAACACAGACAAATACTACAAGAAGTAAATGCAGCAAGATCAGATTTTACACCATCTTTATCAAACAGGACAGTAATTTTTGATACTTAAAGTCCTGTCCATCCATCATCCCCCAGTTACCTTATACGTGTAAGGTTTGGTTATTCTAAGACACCACGTACAGTCTCCTGGCACCCCAAATGCCCTAAGGCGGCCTACTCCAAGAGATAATATTGCAAAGAAAGACAAGTTGGGTTTGGTATTAAGACCTACCACGACCACAACCCTTGTCTACAAACAAAGCAAGGAAAAGAAACAAATCACACGGCAGATGTGCACAAGTGTTTCCACAAGTACACGAGCGATGTTTTCTGCAGACCTACCTAACTCTTCAAATTCTTCCCCACTTCACTAATAAGTATGGTGAGGCTCGAGGAAGATTTACAGCGGACATTCAGACACACAGAGGGGAATGGTGAAAACACCTCTATTAACAGACTGCTTAAGTGAATACAGTAGAAGCATTTCAACACATACTGACCTATTCAAACTTCATGAAAGTTCTTTCTAAGTGATCCAAAGCACATTACTACTCAGAAGCAATAACATTCCTAAAGTTTTGTTTTCTAAATATAAGTCAGTTGTGTTTTTTTAAAACTATTACAACATAAGTACTATAAAAGCTAGTAAGTGCTTCACACCTGTCACTATCATAATGTCAGCAATGACATTACACTTTGTTCAGAAATGAATTTTCTGGATAGTGAGTTTGTCGGACTTGCAGGCACAAAACACGTAACCTCAACAAATTAAACTTCTTGTGAAGCCAAGCTCCAGTAGCAAGATTTTTGTTCGATTACTTTTGAATCAAACACGTGCTTAATGTTACTGATAGACATACAAACTGTTTGAGCCTTTTACCTATAAATATACTACATGAAAATCCCCTTCTAACTTATTTTTGGGCTGGCAAAATAGGTTCAGGCATGTAAGAATCAAGATGAGACCACAACCAAGCTTGGCATCTCTATAAAGGTCTTTCAAAAGGGAGGTTTTATGGTCTTTTATATAATTTTGTTTAATGTGTACTCCACACAATTTTATAGTTTATCACACAAATCTATGTTACTGATTAATTGACTCTTTTTTCAAGAGCTTGTTTAGAAAACATAAGGTCCCTTTAAACTGCCAGGATGCTCAAAATTAAACGCACGTGTAGTAACAGCTATAACAAGGAACGTAACATCATTTCAGAATACATATTATGACATTACAGATAACAGGAGGATTTCTCTCGGCATCAGTAAGTCACACCGAAGTTTCACAATGGTGGGATCGTTCCTTATGAACTAACTTCACAAGAAATATTTCTTGTGACAGAAAGGTTCTCTATGTATACCGCTTCCATAACAGAACAGAAACAAACAGAAAGCTCCAAATCATTTCACTAGTTGCATCAGGTGTTACCCCAGCATGATGTTAACAATGCATGTCACAAACAAAACGTGTCAATTTGATTTGCCTATGCTTACCACTAAAGTCTCTCCTCTCGCAACTGACAGAATTGTCAGAGATGGCATATAAACAAACACCATTGGCCTGGAATCTGCCTCTCCATACTTATGGTACCAGAAAACCTTATGGCCCACAGGTCCTATTATATTTGGTTTTGTATCATATGCATGGCTTAGCCCAGCGTAAGATAATATTAGATGCTGGTCGCTCAGCTGACTGTAAGTCACGCTCAGCACTGAGAATGAAAGAATAAAATGTGACTTCAGCTAAAGTGAATAAACTAAAATATCGTAACAGACCATTTCTCTATGCACGTGAAAATGTTTTTCACTAGTCGCTAATGATAATATATCATTTAAAGTTGATGCACGGGTTTATGTGCTCATCTTCACGCAGAAACACGTGAAATGTTGCACCAAGAAGGGACAAGGGTCCTTGAAAAAATCCAATATGGCCACTGATGTGTAGCTGTCTTTTGACTTAAAATTGCCTTATCTTTTACAATGTCTTGTCAGTCGCACTTATACACCTGTTATACTCGTACTTCAAAAGTTGACACAGTGACAGTCTTTTGCGTGTAACCAACCCTGAATCATTCTTCACAGTAGAGATCCATATGCTATTAGTCTACCCTGTCAAGGCCAAACCACAGTCATCCACAGCCACCAAGAGACAGACAGGTAGAGAGGTGTGCCAGCACTATCCACTTACCTTCTTTATTAAGCCTCATAACCTCCCTGCTTTTTCCACCCTCCTTTCCAGTCTCTTCTAGATCTACACCTGCAGAAGAGAAGCAGAGTCAGGAAGCGTCGAGGGCCCAGGGGGTGCATTTATTGTTTGGCGGGGGGAGGAGGAGAGGTGAGGAGGTGAGCAGTGTTTCTATTTGCAACAGCAAAAGCACAATGGTCGGAGCATCTGCCAGAGAGCGGAACCACCGACCCCCCCGCGGCAGCACC